>NC_056745.1:72938486-73090986 GCF_019279795.1 Protopterus annectens
GCAATTGAAGCAATTAAAGGAATAAACAACAGAAACATTACTTGTCATTCATTTTCTACCATCCTTTCCAGAACTGTCTCATAGGCCTACATTTTATTGTGCACAGTCTTACAAATAAGACAGATGACCAATTTTTAACACAGAGAAGAATAGAAAGAGAAGGAAAAAAGTAATTTCAGCAGTGGGAATTAGCAAAAATCTCTTGTACCTAAGCAATGCTTGTTTTTGGTTTGGTAATGTTCAGTTTCACATTTAGATGCATGACCATGGAAGTGATTGCATTCTCATAGGATAGGCCTGTATAATTAATTCCAAGCTTGCATTTCTAGGGAAAATGTTGCAGCCTCAGCAGGGAGCAAGGAACAAGAAAGATACTTACATCCATAAGGAAAAACATATCCTCATGGATGCACTCAGGATATATGGAACACATCTGTTTGAAAAAGGGGGCAGGGGTGCCAAAGCAGGCCAAAAGGGCTAACGTGAAATCAAATTGTGGCATTCGTAAATGCTATTGGGTAAGGAACTACACCTTGGAAGACTGCAGGAAAAGAGACAGGGACAAATGGTGGGCAGAATGCAATTGCCCATAATAACAAAGTCAGTGGGATTTCCACTCTCCAACCTTGAACACCTGTTGAGCACTGTCTGCACTCTATAAGAGGCGATGACTTTGATGCAGAGGAGGACGGTGCAGAAATCATTCAAGGTAACATGGACACCAGTCCTTTCAGACACTTCCAACTTCTACATACAGGCAATGCAGAAACTGTTGTAGTGACATTGTTAATTTCAGGCCAGGTGTAATTCTTATGTCATTGCATACATCTAAGTGGAAAAGAATTCCTCTTCAGGTAGTCCATCGACACCAGCTGTAGCACCACCTGTGAAGACAGCACATGGTAAGTGTAGATATCATACCTGTAGCATGAAGTTATATACCTGTCACAGGTCATGTTAACCACATCATTGCATATTTGCTACCAGGGTCACCATCGAAAGTAATTGCATAGTCCCTATACCACAGCATGCTGAGGTGGACAGCAGAAGTGGTGCTGATGATGTTTATTCTGTACCTATCTACTCCAAGTCTGTCCAGTAACACCCGTTCAGCAAAGCTCAAGTGAGTTATTCTTTGTCTATACCTTCTTCTCCTGAAATTGCATGCTGTGCTCAGAGCACCAGGTTTCTGCATGATGAAGATACCTTCTCTAAGCAGGAAATAATCAGAGTTGTAGAAAAACAGAGCATCTTCATGGATTGCTAAGTGAATCGAAAACGTGTCGACATTTTTCTTTTTTAAAACTCATCTGCATGCATCACTGATACACATCAAAGAATGGTTATGAATCATGAAAGGGTGGAAGAGAGACTCATTTACATAGGTTGAAGGTTTTCACGTGTCTCATTTATATCTCTTTATTCCGCTGTTTGCATAAGACTTTCTGAATCATCTTCTAACTGTTGCTCTTTGGTTCAGCTTATGTCACTGTGTTATGCTTTTCTTGCACCCTTATATGAGACCAACATGCATATCTGCTGCACTTAAGGATTACAGCTATAAATACCACCCATAGGTACAGATATACATATATATATATATATATATATATATATATATATATGCACAAACATGCAGAAACATGAACACATTTTTAAGGTGCATTTTCAGTTAAAAATGCCCCAGATGATTAACAAACGTCTTCCCTGAAAGATTTCTTGAGCTGTTCTTTGTATTGTAATAGTATATTTAAGCCTGGTTAGAGTTTGGTGTTCACGTATTAAGGGCAGATGAGATTGGGTTACCGCCTGTCCCACTTTGCAAGGGACAATTCTTCTTTGGGCAGTTGTGTCCTGCAAAAAATTGAAAAAATGTCAAATGTCCTGAGATTTTAGTACAAAAATGTTCTTATATTTTCTTTAATAGCTGTATAAAACAGTTATTTTGTATCTAAAACACCTAAATGTTATAAGAAACAGAATAAGCAACTAAAATGCTACAAGAATAAGCTTTTATTTAGGCAAAAAAGTGAAGTTCTGTTCTTTGTACTGGCCGTGGGTATGTTTTGCCCTGCAAAATCTGACGTTTCTACAAAAAATGTCCCACTTTGAGCATTTGAAAAAGTGGCAACCCTACAGATGAGTCTCTGGAACAAATATTTTTTTATTTGTTCCAAAACAGACCACCTTTATTTTTTATTGCATACTTTTAACTTGTATTAAATAATTGCAGAGTAGTTTCTATGCCGTGGTAATTGCTTCCAACAATAAAATCTGCAAAAAGTTATGCAACAGGGAACTGTGGGATGTTTGATGTTCCGTATGTTCCGTATCATTACAGAAACAGCTACTTGCCCCATTGCTTTTCTTCTTATATAACCAATGTCTACACCTTAGACAATAAAACGATCCTGGAACACCATATTAAAGCATGCAGACTTTAATAGAAAACAGTCTGCAAACATCTGCTTTTCTTTTGTGGAAAGAACAACTTTTATTGGCTGAATAATCTTGTTCAACTGAGCAAAGTTCTGGAATGTGAGTAGCATTCCAAGAAAGTGTCAGTGTAAATTACCGACAAGTTTCGGAATTATGGCTTTCTTTAAGAAGCCACTAAAGTAGCCGTGCTGTCTTTTCTTCCATTGTTAAGCTCCCCCTGCATTAGATGATTTTGATATTCATGTGATCTCTTAATGTGAAAAAAGACTGAAACAACAAGTCACTAGTCACTTTAAAACTGGGCTTCTTTTACTAAAACAAAATCATTGTTTTGGGTTTCTGAACTAAACCACTGTTCTGCAATGGCAGATCTCATGTTTCCTTTAACAGATGGTTTTATACATTTAATTTCCATTTGTATTATAATAATGTAGTGCATGGAACACAGTGATTTTGCTCCAATATCCTGAAGAAGACAAATGAATGTAGCGCTACTATAGCACAAGACCCAAACTTTACTCATGTTAACCTCCCCCTGCTTAACTTGTTACAGTCAGGTCTCATTCTAGGCAGTCAATTTTGCCAGTAGTCCAGCAAAGACAGGACAGAATAAAAAAAAAAAAAAAAAAAGATTTGTTCCTGCCTATTGTCTGTACCAGTCAAGTGTCCCTAGTTTCCTGTTAAAAGCTTAGTAAGTACATAGAATAACAGGATATGTGTTCTCCTCCATTTTCTGAAGTCTTTTCAAGTCTGGCTAAGTCATTATTTTGTGAATTCAAATCTGAGTAATTTTTCCAAAAACCACAGGTTTGATGAGAAAAAGACCAAACATATGAGGCAAAAATCTGGACAGCTGACAAGCATGCAAGGTGACTGTAAAAATACCAGACTGTGTTACACTGTCTTTCTGACAGAGCTCGCTAAATGCTTTATTGCTTTGACAGCCTGTAAAAGAGTTAGCATTTCTTTTCTCTAACTAGTACTACATGAGCAGATAAAGCTCCGTGTACTAGAAAAAATTATGATCGCGTCTCTGATCATAACCTTTTATTATGTGTTCTCTACATGGCTGCCAGGATTTACCACTCGAGCTTTGCTCTTGAAGTGAATGTCTTGGTATCCATGTCTCAAACACATAATAAGCAGGTTATAATCAGGGACCCAATCATAATCCTCGATATTGTAATTAGGTGCAGTGCTATCATTCAGTAAAATGGTGCAGGGTTGAGTTGCAGTGCTTTAACATATCAGATTACAGACTAATGTCCACTCAGTATATTGGTAAACTGCTACTAACCATTAAAAATTCCTGGCAGATATTAATATACAGTATGTTGCAATATTACTACAGCTGAAAATGTGATTCTAATGGCTGTATAAATGGAAGGTTTATCTTCTGAGTGGACAAATTAATTTTATAGATGTAATGGAGATAACGTCTACACAATGCTGCATAACTTATAACATAACTAAGAGCAGCAGGAAAAATCTGCAATAAAAATACATGATGCACTGCATTTTTTCTTTCAAGCACTTAACTTCAGGAGGGGAAGAAGAAAAAATGGACACGTTTAAATAGAAAGAGGACTGTAGTATTTAGGTATGTCTGAAAGTAGCCTTCTAGCTGCCAAATCCTTCAGGTAAAATGGTGTCAAGTGTAAATGTATAGTCTCCAGCCTGTCTGCCAAGATGCATAACTGTGACAGATACAGCATTAGTGTTGTTCTTCAAAGTCTTCTACATGTTATGGACTTCTCCTCTAAATGCTGAAAGTTGAAAAGTCCAAGGGTCATTTCTTTAGCCGTCTTGAGTACTATTATCCTAGAGCTATAGCATATTTTTACAAATATTCATCATATGGAAAAGCAATAAAAAGGCTGTATGTCTTATGTGGAAAGCAATTTTACAAAGCAAAGCTGCAAAAATATACTTTATGATTATAAAAAAAAGTTGTTTTTCTTGGCTGGGAAAAGATAAGTATTGTACATTATTTTACCAGGAGTGTTCTTCTATTTCAAGTAATGCTTTTGAGGCTGTGCCCTGCTCTGTGACCTAAGACAGGAGTGAGAGTTTGTTGGCCATCATACTGAGGGTGATGGGTGTACAGTCAGGGAGAGTTGATTGCCTTTGATCCTCCATACATGCTAGGCTGTATGTGTTGTATGCAGCAGAAAGGCAAGTAATGCAACACGGGGAAGGGTTACACCTGCCCATGCAGTGATGAACCTTCTGTGGCCCCACAGCTATCAGCATACTACTTCAGCTTGTAGCCTATACCAAGTACTCATTAGGCTTCTCCATTAGCGGGCCCCATGTTCCTGGCTCCTAAGATAGGCAAGCAGGCCTCTGCATCATTATTCCTCTCTCTTTCCTGATTTGATCTTCCATCATTTTTTCCACAAATCAAATGATAGTCATCTGGAACATTGTCAAGACTTCATCCCTCCATACCATGGAGGGAACTGGCTTGGTTTCAAGAAATTACAGCTGTGACATGTATGATTTCACTGCCTTTTACATCTCAAATTGTAGTGCTAAGATTCTGAAGTTATAGCACTGTTTCTGAATGATTATGCAAATGTATAACTTTATTAGGCATGCCTTTCTTTTTCATTTTCCGTGTCCATTTTATAACTATTTTATTTTTATTAACAGAAGAAGTAATATAAAATGTAGAAAATAATACATTAAATATAATTTTAAAGAGTGACCACTGATTTACTCTTCAGGACGTAATTGTGCTATAACAGTCTCATATTTCTAGACTTCTAAGATGGCAGCCTAAAATACGGACTTGAAAAAACTAACCTTGTTAATGCTGATGGTTTGGTGAGGTACCACCTCATTGAAGACTGCAAGCCCTCACTGCATCTGTGTTGAGCATTGTCCGATGTGTCACACTTCCTTACTACATTCCAAATCTATGTAGTTAGATGAACTGGCAATTCTCTAATTCATATAGGTTACGAGTGTAGACTATGAATGAGTGAGTGCTTGAGTCCTTTGATTGGCTGGCATCCCACCCAGCACTGGCTTTCTTCCTAACATACATCTGATTGACAGAAAATGTTCCAGCTTTCTTGAAACCATAAATATGACAAAGATGTCAGAAAATGAATAAATGTTAAAGCTAAGGAAATGTCTGCAAAATTAAGCATGACTTTATAACTTTTGCAATTTTCAATAACTTTATGTTGGACTTTAAGACAACTAACTGTAAGACCATGACCATCATGAAAAAAAACAGTCATAATACAGTTCTAGCCTAAGATGACTTTTGATCACTGTTGCATAACCTTTTGGACACAGCTATATATTTAATCTTTTTTAATTTTTCCAAGTCTTTTGGGTTTCTAATACCATGACGGGAATGGACCCCATTCCTAAGTCAAAGTACAATTAAAGTTCATGAAATTAGTATTGTTTCAATCTTTGATGTAAGACAGTAGTGCTCTTCGCAGCACCCACAATGTGCTCAGTAATAACTCCTTCTGCAGTTCATATGGAGTTACATGTATTGGTAACATATCTAAATATGATTGTAAATTCTTTTTTATAAGACCCGTTGCTCCTACTACTATTGGAACTATCTGGGTATCTTTCTTCCACAATGCTCTCATTTCTGCCTGCAAATCCTGATATTTTATGACTTTGTGTCTCTCTGTACACAAGACACTGTAGTCACTGGGTGTGGTGATTTCAATGATCTAATGCTACTTTTTTCTTCTTTTCCTGCACCACTATATCTGGTTTTGTAGCATCTATCTTTTGAACTGTTGGTAACGGATGATCCCATGTGATGTAGACTTCTTCATTTTCTATGATGCTTTGTGGCGCATGTCTCCAGTGTTTTTCAGTCACTTCAGTACCATAATGTTTGCACAATCCCCAGTGCAACAGTCTTGGCACATTATTATGCCTTTCAGTATACAGTCCTTCTGCCATTAGTATGTCACAACCAGCAAAGATGTGTGCAACTGTTTCCAATTCAGTTTTACAAAACCTACATTTGTCTGTTTCTCCCACATGTTCAATGGACTTTATAAACCAACGTGTACACAGCCCAGTATCTTGGGCCATCAATATTAAACTTTCATCTCTTGGTTTGAATTCACCTCTCCTTAACCATTCCTGTGTTAATTTCTGATCAACATGAGATTCTTCCAGAAGTTTTCTATACTTGCAACTATATTTATGCATTTTCCACATTTTTAATCTAGTGAGGTTCATCAAATGATGTCTAAGAAATGCCATATTGAAACATCTAGTTAAAATGTTGATGAACAGAAAAGTTCCAACTCCAAGAACATCACTACTTTATTACAGCAAAGCTTTCGTATATAAATCTTTCTTCAGTGCAATATACAGAATTTATATCCAAAAGCTTTGCTGTAATAAAGTATTGATGTTCTTGGAGTTGGAATTGTTCTGTTAGTCAGCTTTTATTCCCTAACGTCTGGTTTATCTCTACATCAGCCTTTGGTCTTAAAATGTTGATAAAGTATACACATTTATTACAAGGCCCTTAGAAACACTTTGAAACTGTAATTCCACAGATTTGTGCTGAGTGTGCTTAACTCACATCGCTGGATATGTCCCATGCAGAAAAGTTGTGAGATAGAGTATGGCTACGTAGCTTAATAGTACAAACAGACAACAAAGTTGAGGCATTAAACCAAATTTTTTGAAATTTGCAAAACATCTGGAATGCAATCCATATTAAGAATTAAACAATAACAGAAACAGGGAAAACATAGGAAAAGTCCAACTGAAGCGATACTGAAATTGCTACCCAAATTACATTATGCTAAAGTCACTATGACAGAAATAGTACCAAATATGTAGCAAAGGTGTGTTGCAAATTAAAACTGCTAAATCTTACATGCAAAATTGAAGTCAGGTTCCCCTTTTATACAGTGTGAAGTCTGGTCATAAACTACTGCAGATACACTGTTCAAAAACATGCAAGGAACCTCATCTACAGCCACTTTTTTATGATTAATAAGCCACTTTCTAAACTAGCTATGTCTGGACATCAGCTTGCAATGCCTTAGCATCTTCTTTTAAGTTACAATGAGAGGATTCAAAAGTCTTACTGCAAGTTACCAAGGCTAGTCCATTATAATTCCTGTTTTTAAGGTAACATAATGCTGGGGCATTTTTTACTATCTTGAAATAAGGTTTTCAGAATATCTGCCATGATTATGATCAATGCTGAGAAAAAGAGTACAATGACATGATTCCATAGGGTCTGAAAGGCTACACCCTGTCATAGACATTAGTGCAAGCAAATAACTGAATTATAAATAGGCAAAGTCCTCAGACACAGAACTGTCACACTGTGACAAACAATGCATTAGCATGAGGTAAATACGTGAATTGATGCAACAACATTCATAAATGTTACATCAGTCTGACAATTAGTACAGAGATTTAAGGCTCCAAACTGTTAATGAGCTGCTTCTATAACCAAAAGGAGCAGGGTTCAATTCCTTCTACCTCCAGTTTCCTATTGTGTGACTCTGAACAAGGCACTTAAAGGAAAAGTCATGCCTCTCCTGCAGTTTAACTCAACCCTTAGGTTGCTTTTTTTCCCTACAGTATGCCTCCAGTATTGTTTAGGTATCAGAAACCTGCTTATATATCACAAAGTTGTCAGTTCCTTGCAATTAAAGAAAGAGAAAGCTATCCAACTTTTTTAAGCTTAACTTCTCACATACTTTGGCAAAGGAATTTGTTTCTACTCACATGACATAATCCAGACTCAGTGAATTATGTAGTTCTCCCCATAAAGTACTGTCCACAGTTTTGCATAAGCAATTAGTTCTAATAATGCCAGGAGATCATTAACTGCTATTAGAAAGAATGGGTAGAGTATTGTGAAACTCTCTTCCCCTGTCTTGATTGCAAAGAAGAAACTGCACCTAGTTGACAGGGTTTCTACTTGTCTCTCTTTTAGCAGAGCAGAACTGATTTGGGTTGTTCTATCCTGGGGCCATGAAAAAGGCAAATGTCTGGTCAAGAAAAAGGCAAATGTCTTGATATTTTATAAAAAAACATTTTTTTACTTTTCGCTAAACATCACAGAAAGCTATGATACTACCTTTAAGTCATCTTAATATTATATAAAGTAGTTTAACTAACCAAAATTTTGTTCGTTTTATGTAATATTTACAATGTATATATAATACAAAACAGACATCTTTCTTTCAAGAAAATACTATAAAAGAAGCAACAGCACCTTAAAAACTCAACACAGTTAACTTTATAAACACATCCAAGTATATTCATGGTAACCCAATAAGGAAAGGATTATCTCCCTCCCAAGGGAAATAACATCATTTAATACATTTAGACTGTGGGTGGAATTCAGTAAAGTCTACACTGAGCGATTCTCCATGTAGGCATAATGGCATGGCCCCAACACGGAACATGGCCAACGAGCGATCCAGTAGACAGGGCAGAGGGGCTTGCACAAGCTTGCAGACACGGTAGTGTCTGTGGAATGCAAATCATCTCATACGCTTTTGAAATTCATGCAAATGAGATTGATTTGTGATCCAAGAAGCAGAAAGACACCCATGTAGGTGCCGTGTTAGTGTTAGAAATGTACGTGGACAGAAACCGTGTACCATAATGAAAAATTTAAACAGAGGCTGTAAAAGCCCAAATAAAAGGGTGGATATTGCACTGGATGCATGCAAATAGCAAAAACTATGGCCAGTCAGTCCAAAAAGCAATGCAAATCAATAAAAAATAATTTATTTTTAATACATATATTATGTTTGTGTAGTGCGAAGCGTCGCGCAAACATGCTGTTATTCAAAAAAAAAATTAAAAAGTTTAAAATCTGAAAATTAGACAATTGCAAAAGTATTGCATTATAGTGCCCAGCATGCAGAGTCTTACAATGGCAGGTTTCAGTGGTTGCTACGGAGGCAGGCCCTGGAGTAGTGAAGTATCCAGGGTATACTCAACTAGCTGTCTGTAAATGAGCTTGGGTTACTGAATATCAAAAAGCACCACTGTGTCCATAGATACAACCCATGGTAGGGCTAGAATCATGTAGGTAGTAATATAACAGGCAGCTAATGTAAAAAGGGGGTGTGTCCTGCTATGTGTAAGTGGATTGGCTGCACCTGTTTATGCTCAGCTAAGCACTTCAAGGCATGCTGCTAAGGGGGAGCTGCAGACACAGTCACAGTACACTCTGTGTAGACTTCCCACTATTCCAACATGGAGTTTATTAAATCCCCACCTGTATCTAACCCAGTAATTGAAAACAGTTCTGACCTTGTCCCACATCTGTTTAACTTTACAATTTTTATTTCTATCCTTACAAGACAATATATCTTGTTGCACAGATTTGTATCCAACCACGCAGGAATAAAATTAAAAGTTTTTTTTGCAGCTCATCCTTGATCCCCCCCCCCCCTCACAACGCACACACCTAACATGCAAAATTCCCAGCTATAAGGAAACTTTTTTAAAAAAATTTCCAGTCTTTGATACAAATTTCGCAATACATCCTGACGGAGCCACAATTCCAAAACACATATAAACCTAGCATTGATCTTTCCACACCTCCTATATTTACTGTCTCCCCTTGTAAACATAATAACATCTGCAGTGGAGAATTAAACCATCGATGAATCCATTGCATTTAATGTTACCAGATCGCAGTTGTCTGGGCTGTCATTTTTTGGAGGCAAAATCAAACCTTCATTTCTCAGCCATTTATGCCTTATATTCTCCATTTTTCTTCAATACCTATGTTTAATAAGTAATTTATATAATCTGCCATATGAAATCTTCCTGTTCCCTCCTCCTAATTACCTAGGTAACTGAACCTTACCCTGGGTGCCCAAACATTAGTCATACCCAGCTGCATACTACAATAAGTATTTCATAGCTATGCTACTGAAAATGGAGCCATGCTCCCCCAGGAGAATTATATCTAGAATCAAATCCTGTCTGATTTTCAAAACGTAAACTCCCATCATTCCCTAAAATACACAAGTCCTCCATGTGGGTAATCCCTTTAAACTCATGACCACTTCCAATAAAAAAAAACTTTCCTTGAATTTTGAAATTTGGATTATTTCAAAGGCCCATACATAATAAACCAGCCAACATTCCCAGATTTCTTCTATTTATCTTATAGAACCTATCTATGTAATCCATCCTTTAACCCAGTGATGGCAACCTATGATATGAGTGCCAAAGGTGACACGCCACGACGTTTTGGGTGACAAACCAGCATTCATCAACACCCGAGTTAGCAAAGAAACTAAATGAACAAAAATATAAGAAATATGTGACCCTCCACTTATCTATTAAAACTCAGCAACAAAAAAGTCATTAATTAATGTTAATCAAATCAAATACAATCTGTTCCATATTTTTTCATTTCAATTCAAAATTACTATTAAAAGTAGGATAACTTTTTGGTGCACAATTTTAAGCCCAATTATCAGTGCACATAATGTTTTCTCAGTTGTAAGTAAGCAATTTTTCTTTTACTTTTATAATACATATCAGCACACATGATTGGACAATATTTTATTTAAAATAAATTAATATGTAAAGAATTTTTTGTCTTTTGTTTTCTGTAACTTTCATCATGTGGGTTCTATCAGTGAGCCAGTTGGCAACCCATCTCGTGATGTAGGGGTTTATGTTCAGGCTGGTGAGCTTGTCTATAATACCAGAATGGGGAATGGTGTCAAAAGCCTTTGCGAGGTCTAGGTAGGCTGTGTAGACCTCCTTTCCCTCATCTAAAGCCTTGATAACTGTCTCAAAGATGTCCACCAGGTTTAGGAGGCATGATCTGCCATTAACAAAGCCAAACTGGGTAGGGTCCAATGTTTGGAGGTTCCCAATGTCTCTGTTAATGGGTTCCATGATGATGTGCTCCATAGCCTTGCAGACCAGGCTAGTCAGCCTTATAGGGTGATAGTTCCTGGGGTCCATTGTTGGCTCCACCTTTGTGGAGCGGAATAACTGTTGCTGTGTGCCACTCTATGGTTACGTATCCTGTAGCTAGGCTGAGTTTGAACAGTGTGTTTAGGTGAGGGGTTAGTTCATTTTAGAGCTCATGTAAGACACAGCCTGGGACACTGTCCAGTCCCATTAAAGCTTTGTTTTTGGCTTTGGATAGGGCTGTTTTAATCTGTGTGTCAGTGATTGCTGGGGCTCTGCATTCTTCTGGTATGGTTATGTGCCCTTTAGGGGGTAAGAGGGGGGGGGGTGAAGTTTGCACTGAACCTCTCTGCCAGAATGTTGGCAATATCAGTTGGTTCAGTTTATTTTGTGCCATTCTGCACTAACTCAAAGCAGAAATGAGAGTTTCCACTTAGGTTCTTGACATAGCTAAAGAACGCTTTGTGGTTATCTTTGAAGTCCTTGGCAATTTGTCTTTTGAAGCTAGCCTTGGATGATTTTATGAGGGATCATAGTTTCTTGCTGATGCTGATCAGAGATGTCCTCCCTTCTTGGGATTTTACTCTTTAGTTTCCTCCTTCTATTGTATAGCTTGTTTATGGCAGGGGTCCACCAGACTGGTTTCCTTTTTTTGGAGGAGTGAGTCTTGGTTTTGCTTGGGATAGCACGATCCATGCATTATTGCAGGTGCTCATAGAGTGCCTTTGTAAGGGATTTAGCAGCTTAGACAGCGTTGTCCTTTAGCATGGGGGCTGTGAACCTTTCCACCTCAGTCTTAAGTAACATGAAGTTTGCTTTTGAAAAGTTTTTCACTGTGGTTTCCTTGATTGGGGGTGGGGGTGGACTGTGGATATCCAGAGTGATTAATCTATGGTCTGATCTAACCAGCGAGGGGTTGACCTCCAGTGTGGAACACCGGTCGCCCATGTTGATGATGACCAGGTCCAATATGTTGTCACCTCTGGTGGGGATGTTGACCAGTTGATCCAGGACGTTCGAGTTTATAAATTCTAGGAAGTGTTGAGCAAGGGAGTTAGTACGTGAGTAGTTCTCCCACTTAATGTGTGGGTAATTGAAATCACCCAATATTAGGGCATTTGGTAGGACCTTCATATTTTCCAATGTCTCCAAAAACGAAGAATAGCGGTCCTGGGTCATGGTGGGTGATCTGTAGCAAGCTACAATTTAAATTTCAGTTTTGCCTGTTGTTAGCTGCACATGGATGACTTCTGAGGCATCATGCTGCACCACTAACCTGGAGGTGTGGGTATCCTTGATGAATATGGATATTTACCACTTCTGCTAAACTATTACTGATCGCTTTGAGCTTAAGCTCCAACATGCAAAGCAGAGATCCATTTCCAAAATCTGGGGTTAAAGCCAGTTTCTCACAAAACCTTAAATAAAAAAGGCCATTCCACAGAGTCAAAAGCTTTTTTGATATCAAAGAAGATTGTCCCTGCTTTAACCTAGTCCTGCTTTTCTGCCAGTGAAATAAAGTATCTCAACATCTACCAGTTATTTTCTGCTACGTGGCCTTTGACAAGGCTTCTTTGTGCTTCCTTAACTAATCCTGGTACAACCGTCTGTATCCTTTTAACTAAATGTTTGTTAAAATTTTAGCATCAGCACTTATTATCTAGGCTTATAATTCAATGGATATCTCCTCTCCTAGTCACCATTCAGAATTAGCAACATCAGAGCTTTAGAAAAAAGAATTTGGCAGAAATATCTTCTGAAACACTAACTATACCAAACCAACATTGCACATCACTGAGTCTGTATTTTGGTAATAAGATAAAAATAATAATTCCTTTTCCTTTTCATTTCATGATGACATGTTTTTTATGCAAAATCTCAAGTTTTAGTAAGAATGTCCCAATATATGTATCTAAAAGGATGGCAACCCTAATAGCTGACAACCTATTTTGTATAGTGATGCACTTGGCAAGTGACATTTTCTATAACTACAACAGTGTTCTAGAAAATAGTGTTAGTCATTATGGTTTTGATGAAGTGTTAGAATGCTGAAATGTAAAAAAAAAAACTACTACATTGATAACATACCTCTAACAGTAGACTCTGTTGTCAGGGATTTGGGAAACACATGTAGACAGTGATTTGGCATTTGACCATCATGTGTCTATTGCAGTGAGGAAACAATTCTGTGTTGTACTACTTATAAGCAGTGGTGCAGCATTTGGATCCAAACATGTTATCATTCCACTGTATTCAGCTCTAATAAGACCAGTCATTAGGTACCATGCCCCCTTCAGTATGTATCTGGAGCATCTTCAGAGATCTCTCACAAAAATAATATATGATGTGAAAAACAAGTCCTATGTGGACCTCCTCAAAGCTGAGAATCAGCCTGTGCCTGGCGTACAACGCATTCTTGGATTTAGCCCTACTAGACCTGTTGCACAACAGTAAAACAAATACTGTCAGAACCTCACAATCCAGGGTCCTAAACTTTGCCTGCAACATAAATAGGACATGCTGGAGCAACAAGTACATGCATCATATGCTGTCCCTTCTCTGGAGCAGGCTTCTTTTCCATGTGAATCAGAGTTCTTCCCTGCATTTATTCGAGTGAAATTTAGATCACCGGATAGGGAACCATAAATATACCCTTGTCTGTCACCTATGTCTCTGTTAGAGAGAGGAGGCTTGTAAAGGTTTGTCCTCTCATGCCCAAGTATATATACCCCACAAAACCCTTGGGAGCCAATACCTATCAAATTTTATTGGGAAGAGTGGTTGGGCTTAAAAAGGTCCCTTGGGTTGATAGCCTAGTATTTTGCTATGATACTATGTCACTAGCAGTACATCTCTGAAATTATTTTACATTTTCCTTCTGTTATAAGCAAAACAAAATAAATAATCTCAAGTTTTCCTTCTAACAGCTTTTCCTGCTTTGGTGGTAAATATTCTCTAGTTGACATACTGTATATGCTATATGTACTTCCTTATTTGCCTATATTTTACTTTCTGTTTATACTTCTGTAGATTAATTAATATTCTCTGCAGTTTTAGGGGTTTCTCATGCAAAAACTTTCTGAATATGCTATCTAAGGGTCTGTGTTCTTTTTCAACCTGTTCTTATTTACTGCATATATTTTCATGGAATTTCTCACATTCATGTGTTATTAACACAGTTTCTTTTCTATGAACATGTCTTGTTTGTACATCTACAAATGGTCCTAATACGTGAAACACAACTGGCTTATTCACAACATAGTAATTTAATGTTGGTCCACCTACAACTAGTTTCTTATGCATTTCAAAACTCTCATCTTGCTAATAACTCTATTGACAATTTGCATCTTGTTCTAACAGCTTTATTAAAGACTTTGTTATGTCAGATGGGGAATCGATCCGTATTCCTAACTTCTGGAAACTGAAGCTCCCCTGTTTGTATCAATGTTTGTGTACTGCAAGATCACAGTACATGTGAGGACTATTTTCATCATTACAACATGCTACCCTTTTTTCATGACTGTGCAACCATGAAAATAATAAATTTAACAAAGGGTAATTTGAGGGGAAATTATTAACATTGAAAGATGTAGAAGGACATGACATGAACCAAAAAAAGATGTTTATGTAGACTCACCCACAGGTGCTATTGCTTTGTTTCAAAATAGTTAATTTTGCAATGTTTGTAGTTAGTGAATTATGTATCATCTTCTCATGTAGAATCCATCTCAGATATACTTTGCACAAAATTTGAAAGATACGGTCTCATTTCTAGAAACAACTGTAATGCTTACTTGTTTCCTGGTATGTATTTGCTCGATTGCTTTGACGTTTCTGCATTATGCTTTCTTCTCTCTGATGCTAACATATAACAAGTGTATTTTAATACAAATGTAAATATCCTTCTTCACAACACTGCCCATACTATTCACCCATTATTTTCTCTCTGATGCTTTTTAGTGATATCAAGGTTTTCCATTCAGTTTAAATCATCAGTACTCATGAAAACTGTTGGTGGTTTCTAGGAGCAGATATTTTAAGCAGGCCATTATGTTTTATTTAATGTGATAGTATTCAGGTAGGCATCATAAGCCAATAAATAAATACATCATGAAGTGGTTCTGTGCATTATCAGGAGTGTGACCCTGACTGATACAATATGCACAGTCATTTGTTTTAGACTATTAATTTATGTAACATCCATGAGTTCTCACAAGCCATCTGACCCAGATATTCGACAAACATATTTCATTTAGTGCTCTAAATTGAGAAAAAGGACAAAAAAAAGAATCTTGACTCATTTTTATATTCACACATCAATAGCTTTTTATCTGAATGCCCTATTTTGTGGCCTGAATATGTTAACAATGAGCGCACAAATTGTTTAGTACGTTTATACCAAAGGCCACAAAAGTATTTCCAAACTCAATGTTAGACTCTATATTTATGTTTTTTTTTTGTCTTTTTATCTTAGCTTTGCAACAGTCTAACATGCAATAGTTTCTCTTTCATTCTGAGACACAAATTAAACTTCACTGCATCAATCTTTTCAGTTTATTGCTGCCCACAAATAGTTAATTTTCATATTTCTATTTAATAACATGCTTATTCCAAACACATTAGTTTTCCATGTATACATCCTTGAAAAAAATATGAATTACTGACACAGGTTCAACAGACATGATTAAAAGGACAGAGCTTTCCCTTATGCTTCTAGACATATCAGACATGCAAAGAATGAATCTTAATTCAGCAAGCATTTCTGTGGTCTACATTACTGTTACATTTCACCCAACTCATTTCTATTTTTCATATCCATTAGTTTTGTAACATGTTTTTCCTTTATTTCTCACTCTTATTGAATACATATTTTAGTTCATACACATATATTTCTCCTGTTAATTATTTCAGCAGTGAACTTGTAATTTAATTTAATCTGCACACATCCATAGGTTTTAATAAGGTAATTTATATGTTTATCTTAATAATCTATCCTTTTCGAAAAATACTTATAACAGACACTGCTAAGTTTTTATTCATGAAACATGCAACTCACTGTAGTAACTGTGTTTGTCTCTATTCTTCAGTTATGTAACATGTCATTATTTATTTGCACTCTGCTCTAAAAAGACTAGTCATTGAGTACAATACCCCCTTCAGGATGTGCCTGGTTAGGTAACTACAGCAACTGGAGCATCCTCAGAGATTCCTCACAAGATAGTTATAGTCTTTGAAGGACTTATTGCACTTATAAAACCAACATGGAAAATAAATTGACATTTTTTCCATGACTCACAATTTCTAGACAGGTCTAAGTGTAACTATTTTGGGTTTTTCCTCTTCAAGAAAAGTAAAACAGACAGTTATAGGTTTAATTTCTCCAAATCTTTGGGTTTCCTACAACCATGTTGGGAATGGGCACCATTCCTAAGACGGGGTGTAATTAAAGTTTATGGAATTAGTATTCTTTCAGTCTTTGATGTTAGTCAAAATTGCTCTTTGCAGCACCTGTAATGTGCCCAGAACTGACTCCTTTTACAGTTCATATGGATTTACATGTGTTTGTAGCATATCTGAATACAGCCATATATTCTTTTTTATTAGAGTCATTGCTCCTACTACTGTTGAAACTGTCTGGGTATCTTCATTCCTCATTGCTCTCATTTCTGCCTGCAAATTGTGATATTTTATGACTTTGTGTCTCTCTCTAGATGTAGCAATGTCAGTGGTCAATGCTACTTTTGTATTTTTTATGGACTACTATATCTGGTTATCTCGCATATGTTTTTTGATTGAACTGTTAGCAATGGGTGATCTAATGTGATGCAGATTTTATTACTCTCTATAATGCTCTGTGGTTCATGTTTTCAATGCTTCTCAGCTACTTGTGTACTCTAGTGTTTTCACAATCCCCACTGCAACAGTCTTGCCATATTAGTGCACCTTTCAGTGAACAGGCCCTCTGCCATGAATACATCACAGCCAGCAAGGTGTGCGACTGTTTTCAAATTTTTTTCGGAATTTACATTTGTCTGTTTCTCAAAAATGTTCAGTGGACTTTGCAAACCAACATGTATGTAGTAAACTTTCCTGGCCTGCCATTATTAACCTTTCATCCTTTGGTTTCATCGCATCTCTCCTTAACCATTCCTGCAGCAGATCTCTATACTTGCCACTATATATATATATATATATATATATATATATATATATATATATATATATATATTTATGGATTTTACACATTTTTTTTCTTCTCATTTGATCCTTCCCCATATATTCTTTTTTGTGTTTTTGACACATTCAGTTGTTGCATTTATGTCTACTTCTGGTTTAATTTCCATTAACACTTGACACCTGAATGTTTCTGCTAAACTAAGCAGAAAGATCATCTTAGACTTCCTCTCCTGATGTTTTAAAACTTTCACTATGTTTGGATCTGATGATGTCAGCAGATATGGATGCAGTCACATGACTGCAGATCTATGCATGTAATCAATTTCAGGGAGGCCCATACCTCATTCAGATTGTGGAATATATAATTTTAGTATACATTTATTTTTATATATCAGTTGATAAGAATGAAGTACTTTTCTTGTTTGTATATCCAACTAATCGAACACTTTTTTGGGTCAGTCAGTCACCCTAAAACTGTAAATTAGAACAGGAAAAGCAAACTGGTTTATAGCTTGGACTTTATTCCTAGATGTCACGGTTGTTTTGAATATCAGAGTACAGTTTTCTAAAGTATTCCTTACTGAGTTTTATTCGCATTTGTTCACATTTTATTGCTGATCCTTCATCAATTTCCAACTTCCTGCTATATCACATTTATATATTTATTTTTGGATATTTATTTTATTTATTTTATGTCCCTTTATATCATACTCCTGTCCCATACTGATATTTTCTTAGCACTGCAACTTTGTTGCTTTAAAAGTTGCTTTTACATATTAATCGAGACCAAATGTCATTCTTACATCATCTGAAAACCTTTAACCACTTGAAGCTGTGCTTTCAACTCCTCATCTGATGAACTATACAGTTTTAAGTCATCCATACAAAGTATATGAGAAATCTTTAAGCAAGGTTGTTTTTCTGGAACTTATCTGTAACCATAACCTAATCTGTTAAGTAAACACCTTAATGGGTTAAGGGCAAGACAAAAACAACAGTGGTGACAAAGAGTCACCCTGGAATACCCCCCTTTGAAATGCTATCCCTGGGATAATAATTTGTCCTTCATCATGGCTTTGCTGCAGAGTGGTCTGCCACTATGTCTGTAAGTGAGAAGTATGCTAAAAATGCTGGTATAATTAATACATTGTAATTGTTTATGTGGATGTGAATGACCTGATTCATAAAAACTTGAGCGATATGCAGAGAAGCATGACCGAGCTTTCCATGTATGTCACAAATGCAGGTTAGATCCTCATTTTGAGTGGAATCCTTCATTCTTCTAAAATCCTGCCAAAGTACAGGGAAAAGATGATCAGATTCAGCAATTAGCTGCACAGTTGGTGTCATTCTGGGGGATCCAGTATGTGTCAGCAGGGGGGGAGATGCTAGACGGTCACACTTGCTTTGCCAGGGATTGTTTGCACCTCTCATTCCAGAGCTTCCACATACTGGCTAAAGCCTTTGCTGCCACATAACACCCTTTTTTAGGCAAATAACAGTAATGAATCTCCATTTCTAACAAAAACAAATCAAGCACTGGACCACAGCAAAGTGACTTTGTTCAATGCAAGGAGATGAAATAACAAATTCACTGATACTGAGGCTTGCTGCATTTGGAGCACATATATGTGCATGCACTTGTGCATGCAGGTGGGTGTGTGTTATTACAAAAACTTGATTCAAATGTACAGAAATCATTGCCTCATTCTCAAGGTTTTGCACCCACTAACCCTTTCTGCCTAAAGGGAATTGATTTGAAGTATTTATATGTGTTAGGGACTAATTCACTTCAAAAAACAAGTAATCTCCGTGGTATCCCCGAAGTCTCAAAACAACCCACTAAAGTGTAGTGGGTCTAAAAACAAAACAGTGTAAAAACTTCTCTGTGTGGAAGATTTTCAGTCCATATATTTCTAGTTAATCACTGTATATTAATCAGATCAGACAGTAGTAGTAGTAGAAGTAGCGAACGTAAACTCGTCAAGTCAAAAAGTAATAATAGAAAATATATAATTCTACAGTATTACTAAGTAAACTCATCAAGTCAAAAAGTAATAATAGAAAATATATAATCCTACAGTATTACTAAGTATTCGAAAGTAATCCAAGCAAGGCAGGCAGTCTGTTTCCAGTCGAAAATCCTTTATTAAGTACACAGACAAGCGATCCAAGTAAAACAAAAATAGAGTAATAATTTCCTCACAAGCTTTCTAAATATATATATATATATATATATATATATATATATATATATATATACTTTTTATCAGGCATGGGAGTGGTTTACTGTGATGTAAAACAAAGTGTTATTGGTACACATGTTAAATTCACATCCCTTCCCCCATCAGTGTGACATTCGAGCTGGTCCTGCCCTACCTAGTAGCTGTCATAATAACATATAGCCCTAATGTACTTTAATGGTACATCTTATTTAACCAAATTATTAAGTCTGTGATTTTATACAAGGCAATATACTACGTGGCTGGAAATATATCAACCTTAGTTCATTTTGCGATCAAAAATTATATATAAATATATACATATACATTTTGCATGTAAAAATCAGTTTCTATTTTCATAACCTATTGTTAACAAAGATCGCTTTCGTCCTTCTGGACTTCTTCAGGTCTGTGTACAAGAACCCTAAAAACCTATATAATTGTATAATTAGTTAGTATTGTTATTACCATCATTTTGAATAAAGTGGAAAAAAAACAGAAAAAAGTAAAAATATATATATGTATGATGATGGAAACAAAACATACACTTAAATGTCAAATGATTTAAAATGGTATTTAAAACCAATTTGTAGAAAAAAATAAAATAAAATACACTTAGTCATGCAAAAAATGTGGCAATTTTCTAAGTTCCAGTGTACTTTTAATTGAATAGTAATAGTTTAGTCCAGGCTTTCTAAAAGAGTTCAGCTTTAATTGCCACATGAGTTCCTGTTTCTCCAGAAAACTATCACCTTGCTGTATAAATTGTCAAAGAAAACTGGGACATTGTCACAGGAAACCCTTTTCTGATTAACATCTTAGGTGAAGCCCCATCATTTGTTTATAGGAAGGCCAGGAATATCAGAAGTTTTGTTGAATTTAAACCTAGACCATGTGAGAAAAGCACTAAAAGATGTGAAACTAATTGTACATTTTGTATATTTATACAGCAAGGTGATAGTTTTTATTGCTCTTATTTAAAGAAGATCATTAAAACCAGTGCAGGGGGTGACTGTAACACTAAAAAAGTAATTTACAGGGCACAGTGCAATGAATGTGATGCATTCTATGTGGGCAAGACTGTAAATAAACTCAAGCGAAGGATTTCATGTCATCTGTCAGAAATCCGCTCTGGATGTAAAAATAATGCACTAGCCAAACACCTTTCTCATCATAAAAGACACACAGGTTTTAAGTTCCAGATCCTGGATCACATAGACATGGGTAATCTTGAAGGAGACATCCCGAATATTCTGGAGAAACAGGAACTCATGTGGCAATTAAAGCTGAACTCTTTTAGAAAGCCTGGACTAAACTATTACTGTTCAATTAAAAGTGCACTGGAACTTAAAAAATTGCCACATTGTTTACATGACTAAGTGTATTTTATTTTATTTATTTTTTTCTACAAATTGATTTTAAATACCATTTTAAATCATTTGACATTTAAGTGTATATTTTGTTTCCATCATCATACATATATATTTTTTTACTTTTTTCTGGGGGTTTTTTTTTTCCACTTTATTCAAAATTATGGTAATAACAATACTAACTAATTATAGAATTATATAGTTTTTTAGGGTTCTTGTACACAGACCTGAAGAAGTCTAGAAGGACGAAAGCGATCTTTGTTAACAATAGGTTATGAAAATAGAAACTGATTTTTACATGCAAAACGTTGATGTATATATTTATATATAATTTTTGATCACAAAATGAATTAAGGTTGATATATTTCCAGCCATGTAGTATATTGCCTTGTATAAAATCACAGACTTAATAATTTGGTTAAATAATATGTACCATTAAAGTACATTAGGGCTATATATTATTATGACAGCTACTAGGTAGGGCAGGACCTGCTCGAATGTCACACTGATGGGGGAAGGGATGTGAATTTAACATGTGTACCAATAACACTTTGTCTTTACAGCACAGTAAACCACTCCCATGCCTGATAAAAAGTATATATATATATATATATATATATATATATATATATAGAAAGCTTGTGAGGAAATTATTACTCTATTTTTGTTTTACTTGGATCGCTTGTCTGTGTACTTAATAAAGGATTTTCGACTGGAAACAGACTGCCTGCCTTGCTTGGATTACTTTTGAATACTTAGTAATACTGTAGAATTATATATTTTCTATTATTACTTTTTGACTTGACGAGTTTACGTTCACTACTTCTACTACTACTGTCTGATCTGATTAATATATAGTGATTAACTAGAAATATATGGACTGAAAATCTTCCACACAGAGAAGTTTCTTACACTGTTTTGGACTAATTCACTTCAATGCAGATCCCTCAAAACCCAGAAAGTGAACTGAATGAGATCAAAATCACACTAAACAAGTCCATCTATCAGATCATAACATGTTACATGAGTCAAAATTCAGGTTTAACTGTATTGCACAAGGTACTGAAACAGGAAGTAATTATACAAACTTTATGTGCACTGACCTGGCAATCCCCTCCAAATCCAAACAAAATGAGATGTTTAAAAGTAAATCAGCCTGGTGGTCCAAATGCATAGATAAAAAAATGTAATAAAAGAGAAAAGCTTCTTAACTTGTAGAGCAAAACAAAAAACTCTCAAGTCAATGTTAACATTAACAAGATACTGAAGGAAATAAACGTCACCACTACAAATAGAAAGGCATCCTATGCTAGTCCAGCAATAAACAATAAAGACAATAAAAAACCCTTCTTTAGATACATTAGGACATAATGCTCAGCATTGCTCAAACCTTATTCAAAATGGCACCATCAACTCAGATTCAGATGAGACAGCCAACTTACTAGCAAACAAATTCAGTGCAAATTTCAACCCCAGAAACAATTATAAAAAGCCCCATAATCCACAGAATCTGAAACCCCCACTATAATCAAAGAACACTTGCTAAAGGTACCCTTAAAAATGAAAGATACGTCATCCATTAACACTCACTAAAGGTACCCTTAAATATGTCATCTATTGGACTTGATATAGTGTGATGTTGTGTCATCCATTAACACTCACTAAAGGTACCCTTAAATACGTCATCCATTGGACTTGATATAGTGCAATGTTGTGTCATCCATTACCACTCACTAAAGGTACCCTTAAATATGTCATCCATTGGACTTGATATAGTGCGATGTTGTGTCATCCATTAACACTCACTAAAGGTACCCTTAAACACATCATCCATTGGACTTGATATAGTGCGATGTTGCTTGACAAATAGTACAGAACATGCCCTAAGTACAGCTATTCGACTAGAGCTTAGTCACTGGTTTTGTCCTCGAAGTACTGTACACTACGTTTTTGATGCCACTTCACAAAGGTGGACCCACCACTGATCTCAGAAGCTACAGATCCATTAACCTGACTAGTCTCCTTTGCAAAAACAAGGAACGTATTATAAGTGATCTAATTAATAATGATATTAACAATCTTATAATGGCTGATCCCAAGCAGTTCATCTTTGTTAGGGGTAGATCCTGCCTAACTTCATTGATAGAGTAACACAAGTCGTATACAGTATTTCTAAGAATGTTGGTACAGTGATTTCAAAGTGTGAAAAGAAACATGAAATGTTCTATTTAGCACTCTTTCCGATTTTGATCATGAGATCTGAGTATTTCCAACAGCTTGCTTCCCAATAGTACCATGTGGGAGCCATCACAAGGGACACAGAAACATAACCTGAGGTACTGATGCCTGCTTTGTATGTGTCATGTTCATGGTAGTGCATAACGGAGCCAAACAGCAACATTCACACCACCCATTTAGTCTCATCCAAGGGCTGTAGGCTACCCCTACGATTCTTTGTTAGCCATTCTACATTGGATCTGCCTATTTCCACTTTCAAATCCATGCTACAATGTATAATGATGAATCGTTTTCTACTAATGTACTATCTGCTGTATCATATAGTAAGCACATGGTGTCTGAATGCAGCAATGATAAAATCAACAAGCAAAAGAGAGTAGTACTGCTGGAATTCATCCATAAGTCTTGGTGAGTACCTTCATGAGGTGAACCCTGTTTTTAGAAAATCTCACCAAGATGGCACTGATGCATAGATGGCATTTTATATAGCATATATCATGGACAGAAGGAGGTTAAAAATAAAAAAGGAAGCTGGATGCGCAAGTCCCAGGATAAAAATGTGCCCAATCCTGGTATGCACACTGGCACCAGGATTGAAAAAAATGACAGTGTAGATTCCTCAAGAGACAGAAACATACCTATAATGGGGCTCAGCCAGGCTCAGAGGGGAGGACCCCCCCCCCGTTGTAGAAGAAAGTAGTAGTCCACAAAAATCACAAAATGTGATAGGCCAAAAAATAGCCATAAAGATGGTAAAGCAGACTATTGAGGATAATGAAGAAATTATGCAGAAAGCCAGAATTTCCAGATAGAAAATATTCAAAATTAATAAGGGAGAAATTGGATGAAAGAATAATACCTGCACAAGAAATAACTGTCAAAAGCTTCAAATCCAAATCTGTGTTCATTAATACAACAGATCCATGAAAAACATCACATAGACAAAGAAACTTTGGGCCACTTGGCAAAAAGGGACAGAGAAAATGTGAGAATCTAAAGAACAAAACCTAGAGATTTTTGAAAGGTATAAAAAAGAAACATAGACTTTAGAAAGAAAATGAGATCTGATATGGTGCAATATTTATGCAAATGAGAAAGCCAAGCTAATCAATACAAAAAAAGCAGTTCAAAGATATTGGAAGAAAAATATAGTCAAAGGCACTCAGATATGGAAAATTTCACAATACAAAAAAAATAAGATCACAAAGGAGGAAGACAGAACAGAAGATTAGTAGAACAGAAGTTAAACAAATAGAAGGTGAAGTTACGCAATACCTGCGAAGTGAAGGAATTGGTGTGTTCCCAAATTAAGGTAGAACGGGAAGCATCTGCTAACTTACCACTTTAAGATGTTTTGGAATCTTCAGTAGGAAACCAGTACAAAAGTTTAGAGTTATACAGCAGGGGAAGGAGCAGGTTTACTTCCACCACTTTATTCAGATTTCTTACTATGTCTGAGTGGAGAATTGTGTTAAAAGCTTTGGCCATGTCAAGGTATGTACCATTTTCCTTTCATTCATTGCCTTTGTGACCATATCAGAGAAGTCCATCATGACCTGCCCTTGTCGAATCCACACTGAAAAGGGTCCAGTTTTGGTGTTTCCCTACGTCCTTCTTGATTAGGTCTATTATGGCTTTGCATATTATGCTGGTCAGACTTATGGGTCTGTGATTGCATGGGTCTGTGGAAGGTTCTTCCTTATCCAGGGGAATGACTGTAGCTGTTCTCCATTCATTTAGTATAAAACTAGTATGAAGGAGGAGTTTGAACAGTGTTACGTCAACTGCTTCAATACATACTGAGAGATAGTATTTTGCAATGCATGAATTAAGTCATTCAGATTATGTCACGTGAATTGTTTTGCAGAGCTCTGGAACTGAAGTTGAGTTGCACCACCATACTTCCCAGTGTACCAATATTACTTTTAACTGCTACACTTTCTATTGGCTGTCCCCGCCCCTCCTCACCTTCACAATTCATTTATTACTTTACTGATTGGCTGAAGCCACATTGCATGCTGAAGAGAGGATTGGGCTGAGGTAAGATATTACCCTTGGGTGGTTTGGACTTTTGTTTTCTGTCCTATCCTATGTCCCACCAAACACAAAAAAAAGCAGTAATGCCACTGTTAATTTACACTGAGAAATAAACGTATTGTGAATTCATACTTTTCAACTTCTTTTCTCAAGAATTCTGGAGAAAACCAAAAATATATGATTGTGGAGGTAAAGGCCCAAAATCAGAAATCATGTTTAAATATTACTTTAATTAAAATAAAAAGGTTAACAAAACAACAGATTTTGTATCAGTGTGCATTTTCTGAATAATAATAAGTTTGGAACTTTAATTTAAAAAGTGGAATCCTCAGTGTTTTATCAGAACTCAAATTTTTGCAAGGGAAAACTTGGAGACATTCTGCAGAATTATTAATTTATTTATCTATGTATGTATGTATTTATTTATTTATATTTGTTCACTGGGAAATTCCGACTGGTCTTTTTTCAGTGGAGGCCAGGGGAGAAAAGCTCCACACAGAAAATATCAACAACAGAATTACATAAAAAAACAATTGTCGTATATACACTAGCAAGCAAAGCAAGCAATAGTAACATTGTAAAGATGAGCAACAGAGTTACATGAAGAACATACAACAGCAAACAATACATGTAATAACAATATCGTATACATATAATATGACACATGGTAATGAGCAGGGTATTCTAATATCTAGCTAGGAACTACAAGTAATGGTAATACGTGTATTCAGATAGTAGTGAGCTCAGAACAGGTACCGTTATAGACGTAGCTACTGCGATAATTCCAAACAGATATAAAGCAGTCATTCCACAAGATGTGGGAAATAACTGGAAGGGCTAGAAGGAGTAGCAGGGGAAGAATGAAGGACTAAATGGAGAGACTGAGGAAGTAGTAGAAGAGGAAGTGGAAAGTGCGTCGGTGTAAGGCAGGTGGAGATGTATTTGGGGTTGAGATGACGAGAGGGAGTTAATAATGTTAGAAAAAAGACTGAGGGAATGCGTAGGGAAGGGGAGGAAACAGGGAAAGCCAGACCTTGCAGAAGAAAGATAGCAATGAACCGACAATGGGAGGCAGGGTGGCTAGGGGAGGAGAGGGGATGGAGAGGCAGAATTCTGGACATTTGAGACGTATTTGTACATTTCCACTTATTTTTAAAAGGCTTGAAGCATCAAATCACCACCATATGCTCTAGCCCTACTGGAAGGTGTAATTTCCTCTGGACTGGACTCAACCCATACATTAGAGTGTGGGTTTGGTGTGTTTTTTTATGCACTGACAGCATATTATGTTTAACTTTTTGTTTAATGACAATTGTTAATTGTTACAAGTGTTACACTAAAACAATGCTATACACACACACACACACACACACACACACACACACACACACACACACACACACACACACACACACACACACACACACACACACACAAAAACATAAACACACAAACACACACAGACACACACACAGACACACACACACACACACACACACACACACATATCCATACACACACACACACACACACACACACACACACACACACACACACACACACACACACACACACACATCCATACACACACACACACACACACACACACACACACACACACACACACACACACATCCATATACACACACACACACAGGCACACACACACACACACACACACACACACACACACACACACACATACACACACACGATAGTCCAGGAAGTAGTTTTTTATCATTCACTCATTACTTAGTTGCAGTTTTATTTTTTTCCTTTTTTTGGTAGCTAAGATTTCTGATCCTTTTCAAACTTTACCTTTTCTACTCACTGGTCTCCACTAAAAACTAGCACCATAACAAACCAATGAATACATATGAAAAAAAAAGAAAGATTTAAATACTACTCAGATTCAAACTGTCATTGGAATTCTTTTTATTTCTCTTGTCTAAATCAAACTTCAGTGAGTATGATCATTTTGTGAAGGCTAGTAATTGACACTGAAGCTCTCCTCCCAAACAATATATATACAGTTAATTTGTGTTTAGAACCTGAAAGCAACAGTCCCAAGCAGATGCAAAAAATGGCAAAATAGTTTTGTGCAACCCTAAATATGATGTGACAAGAGTGTGACACACATCTGTCTTGAAATCAGTAATATTTTTCTAATTTTACAGTGTATTCCACTGCAGACAAGATCACTTAACAAAGGTATACAGAAAGGACTGATTTGTATATGTGCTCTCTTGTTACTTTGTAAACCACATTCTCAGTTGCCATGATTTATTTTTACATGATTATAATTTACAGACCCTCCCATTACCATATATTTACATTTAACGTTTACAATAAAACATTAATATAATATCAAAAATAGTTAAAGGCAGACTTGTGGGAGTGAGGTCATAGCCTTAAATAAGACTTTGCCTTTATGTCTGAGAGACACAAGGAAAACATATGCTAAAGAGGAACAAATGAATGGCAAAACATATTCTTAAAATCTGACAGGAATTATCTTTAAACCTGAGACAGTCTGGTTGTTTAAATATAAAGAGTTTTTATGTGGAGCCTGTGGATAAGTGTCAGTGTAAATCAACATTAATTTGACTAATCTGCACCATGTTTAAGGTCTGTATAAGGACCTCTTATAAATATGAAGACCGCACAAGCAGAGTTTATAAAATGTGGAATCTCTCACTTCAGTCTGACTATTTTGTTTAAATATTTATGAAAACAGTATTTGTGTTTTACTATTTATATGTGATATATCATCAAACACTTATTAGATGTCATCAAACACTGCTTAATAATTTATAATATAGTCATAAGGAATTTTAGTGTGGCTCAAATGTATAATCATAGCTCATTGTTTTATCTGGGTTGTGGTTTTCTAAATTCAAGACTGCAGGCACTTGTACCAATAAAAAATATTCTGCATGTCATTACACAAGTACATTGTAAACTTTTCAGTATACCCTTGAGAATGGGTTACAACTTACACTGTGTACTTGTCTTGGGCATTATTGTTACATTTTCTCTACATGCAAGTACGGAATATACATTTATAGCTTTGATATACTACCTAGCAATTATTTAGAGGCACATACACAGTTTTGGGCTAGATATACATATATATAATTTGCTCAAGTACAGAGCTGTAACTTATAATGTTAATCCTAATGGCAGGTAAGATAGTGGCATTCATGAATTTAGGCAGCGTGCAACCTACAAACATGTACCGACTCCACTCTTCCTGTAAGATACATCATAAATTATAACATTTTCTTGGCACAACTGTTTCATTAATTCGCTAGTAGAAATGGAATGGAAAACTGTCTGCATATCATTGTAGTCTGTGGCAGAGACGCAGGCAACACATTGACTGGAACTCTATCATGGTGCTTTGTTCCGATAATGCTAAACATTAAATAATGTACTAATGGTATACAGTCAGACCAAATTAGTCCAACATCCTCCTAAATGCTGTAAGTAATTATATGTTTAGATATGTTATAAGCCCTCTGACCCATTGTTTTTGCAACTTCATTTTTTGTAATCAGTCTTTATTGTCACCTGTGAGATTACTTCAAACTTTAGCGCAGACTTCCAAAAATGTCACATGCAAATTTTGTAAAACATTATTACATTGAACTTGATCATCTGTCTATCCAGAGTAGACAAATTATCAGATAGTATTCAATAAAATGATACAAGAGGTAATAATTAAAAAGTTAAATTACAGTCTTACATCACATGACATCTACAAAGCAAATATGAACATAATCTGATGTAGGTATAAAATCTATAAGACAGAACATAATTAGCAACATGGCATGTAAAATACAAAACCCTGTTGGCAGAAGTTTTATTTGCTCAGTCTAATTTGTAATCTTGAGAAATAAACAGCTAATGGTAGGTTATCACAGCAGTTTAAAAATAAATTGAAGTACTCTTCAAGAACCATTTGTCCTCATGTTGGCCTCTATATTCTTCAAAGATTCAGCCTTCAGGTAATATCTTCCAATATTTGAAAATAAGTAGCAATGCTAATGTCCTGATCCAGCAAAAATAATATCCATGGACCACAATACTCTGTTGTTTATCTACTGACAATAATGTATTTATTTATGGCAGTTATTGACAGGAATAGCCTGAATGGACATGTAACCCTTTTCTGCAAAGACCCAGGGAGAAATTCTCCAGAGTTAAGTCAACATTATTTAACTTAATTAGGGGTTAGAATTGAGAGCTGAAAAGTCAGCTAGCAAAGGAGAGGAGTAGTGCTGAAATTGAATTAATCCTCAAGTCTTGGTGAGTACCATCACGAGGTGGAGCCTGTTTTCACAAAATCTCACCAAGGCAACAATTATATAGAGACTGTATTTATAAAGCATATATCATGGACAGAAGTAGTTCAAAAATTAAAAGAGATTGCTGAGTTTACAAGAGCCAGGATAAAAAAAGTGCCCAATCCTGGTAGGCACACTGGTGCCAGGACTGTAAAAAAATGACAGTGTAGAATCCTCAAAATACGGAAACATTCCTACAATGGGGCCAGGCCAGGCCCAGGGGGAGGATAGTCCCCCCTGTTGTAGAAGGAAGTAGCAATCCACAAAAAACAAAGAAGAGGCATAAAGATGATAGTGTGGACTATTGAGGATAAGAAGGAAATTATGTATTGTAAGTATTATGCAAAAAGCCCAGAATTTCCAGACATAATATATACAAATTGATTAAGAGAGAAATTAAAGGAAAGAAAAATACTTCCGCAAGAAAAACTGTCAGAAGCTTCAAATGAAAATTTGCGTTAATTAATGCAACAGATTTGTGAAAAACAGTAGAAACTTTGATCTGTTTGGAAAAAGAAGCATCTGAGTAAGTGTGAAAATATAAACAACAAAATCTAAAGATATTTGAAAAGTATATGGACATGGGAAAGGAAGAGAGATTTGATATGGTGCAACATTTATGCAAAGGAGAAAGACAAATTAATCAATATAACGATGACAGCCACAAAGATATTTGAAGAGAAATACAGGCAAAGACATCCAGATATGGAAAATGTTACAATAAGAAAATAATGTCACAAAGATGGAGTGTAGAAAAGAAGATTAGTAAAGTAGAAGTTAAAAAAAAATAGAAGTTGAAGTTATGGAGTGCCTGTGAAGTGAAGGATTTGGTATAAAAGGTCTAACACAGGTTACATCCCAGCATGATGGAATGAGTCTCCAAAGTAAGGAGAAGCAGGAAGATCAGGAGACATCTGAAGAAGAAATATGGACATGGGAAAGAAAACGAGATTTAATATGATGTAATATTTATGCAAAGGAGAAAGCAAAACTAACCAACACAAAAAGAGCAGCACCAAAGATATTTGAAAAGAAATACAGCAAAGGAATCTGGATATGGAAAACTTTACCATACAAAAAATAAGAAGACAAAGAGGAAAAGTAGAAAAGGAGATTAGTAATAGAGAAGTTAAAGAAATAGAAACTGAGGTTATGGAGCACCTGTAAAGTGAAGGATTCAGTGTAGAAAATCGAATGCAGAAAACACCACAACAGGATAGAGCAATGGATATCCAAATTATGGGGAAACCAGTAGAACAGGAAGCAATTGGTCAGGTGCCATATCAAGATATTTTGGACTCTTCCACAGGAAATCAGTATAAACATTCAATTGAATGTTGAGGAGTGATAGGCCAGTGAGTTCCATATGACAGAGCAATGGATGACACAGGATGAAATTGAAGAGAAGGTGGCACAGGAAGATGCTATAGAACCTTCTATAGAATGCACTCAGGAAATGAAAAACAAGGGATGTGACCTTAGTTTGGAAAAAAATCAGTTAAGAGAAGAGTTGCTTGATTTAATAGACATGGATAGATATATTAAGATCACTGAGAGAAATAGACTGCAGAAGGTCAGTAAAACCCAAAAAGTCAGAAGCCTAATAAAATAAATGAATGCAGTAATTAGGACTACCCATAGAGATACATGTGATATAACAGAAGTAAACAGGATATACTACTGTGCTGCTAAATTAATAACTGATAAAGTTCTACCACAAGAATACAGGGTAGTGAGGGAAAGGAATGGGAGGAATCAAATACCATCATGGACGTATCGAATAGAGAAAAATATAAAGCAATTAAATCAAGAATTGTCATTCTTAAAAGACTACAGAGGAGGGAATAGGTCAACAAAAATACTAAGAAAGATAGATGTGATTAAAGCAATGCACAGTATTATAACAGACCAGGATCTATCATGCACTATTACAAATAAACTAAAAATTTCAGCACAAGTGGAAAAACTTAGAAGATACACATATAAATATTAAGAAAAAGCACAAAATAAGCAACTTATTGATGGCCCAAAAAAGGTTTATAGAGAAGTGGGAAGCAAGGTAAAATGAATTGAAAGACTGCCAAAAAAAGAGGAAGTAGATACATTTTCGAGAAGTATCTATGAAGATCCTGTGGAACATAACAAAGTTGCTAAATGGATAGAAGAAGTTAAAGAAAGAATAAGAAGTTTAAAGGTACAGGATATGAAATGGGATAAAGTAACAGGCAGAGAGATTGAGACAAAGTTAAGAAAAGCCTCTAATTGGAAAACCCCAGGCTCAGATGCAGTACCTAACCTTTGGTTTAAAGTATTAACATCTTTGTACAAAGATTTAGCCATGAGTAAGAACTATTTATATGTGCACCCCAAACAGACACCAACCTGGCTAGCAACAGGCAAAACAATGCTCCTTCTTAAGAGTGAACCTGCAAGCTACCCTAAAAATTATAGACCAATAACTTGCCTTCCGACAACGTATAAACTATACATGGGAATTGATGCCGATAGAGTTTATAGTCATTTAGAAGAAAACTCAATTATGGCAGTAGAAAAAAAGGGCAGTGAAAGAAAGTCATATGGAACAAAGGATCATTTGTTGTTTAAGTTATTACTGGAGAAGTGTAAAAAGAGGAAGAATTTAAGTATAGCATGGACTGATTATAAAAAAGCATTTGATACTATCCCACATTCATGGATAAATGGGTGCTTAAAAATGTATAAGATACACCCTACACTGATCGGTTACATTACAGTGACCATGAAACAGTGGCAGAGTACTTTGAAATTAAGCCATGATAAAGGACAGATTGTTATCCCAGGGATAAAAATTCAAAGGGGGATATTCCAGGGTGACTCTCTGTCATCATTGCTGTTCTGCCTTGCCATTAACCCATTAAGCTGTTTACTTAACAACTTAGACCATGGCTACAATTTGGCTCCTAAAAAACAACAAAGTGTAAAGACTTCTCATCTTCTCTTTGTTGCTGATTTAAAACTGTATAGCTCATCAGATGAGGAACTGAAAGCACAGCTGCAGGTTGTCAAAACTTTTTCAGATGATATAAGAATGTCATTTGGTCTTGATAACTGTGCAAAAGCAACCTTTAAAGCAGGAAAACTGCAGCACCAGAAAAAGATCAGTTTGGGACAAGAATGTTATATAAAAGAACTTGAGCAAGAGGGAGTGTATAGATATTTGGGAAGTGATGAAGGTCCAACAATAAAACATAATCAAATGCGAATAAAACCTAGTAAGGAATACTTCAGAAGACTTAATTTAATTCTGAAAACAGCATTGACATCTAGGAACAAAATCCAAGCTATAAACCAATTTGCTCTTCCTGTCCTAACTTACAGTTTTGGAATGATTGACTGGCCCCAAAATGTGTTGGATAGATTAGATAGGAAAACAAGAAGGATGCTTCATGCTCACCAAATGATTTATAAAACTCAGTGCATACCAAGATTATATATTCCCCATTCTGAAGGAGGGATGGGCCTCCTTGAAATTGATTACATGTATAGATCTGCAGTCGTGGGACTCCACACATATGCTGACCTCACAAGACCTAAATGTAATGAAAGTTTTGAAACATCAGGAGAATAAATCTAAGATGACTTCTCTGCTTAATTTAGCAGAAGCATATCGGCATCAGGCAGGAATGGAAATCAAACCAGAAGTAGATAAAAATAAGGCAGCAACTGAATGTACCAAAAAACAAAAGAAAGAATATAAGGTGAAGGACCAAATGAGAAGGCAAGAAATGTGGAAAAAGCATGAAAATAGTTGCAAGTGCAGAAAACTTTGGGAAGAACCTCATGTTGATCTGAAATGAACACAGGAATGGTTAAGGAGAGGCGAATTCAAACCAAGAGATGAAAGGTTAATATTGGCAGCCCAAGATAGTGGGCTATGTACAAGCTGGTTTATAAAGTCCATTGAACATGTGGGAGAAACAGACAAATGTAGGTTTTGTAAAACTGAACTGGAAACAGTCGCCAACCTCATTGCAGGTTGTGACATACTAATGGCAGAAGGACTATATACTGAAAGGCATAATAATGTGGCAAGACTGCTGTACTGGGGATTGTGCAAACATATTGGTATGGAAGTGGCTGAAAAACATTGGAAACATGAGCCACAAAACATCATAGAAAATGAAGAAGTTACATCACATGGGATCATCCATTACCAACAGTTCAAAGGATAGATGCTAGAAAACCAGATATACTGGTGCAGGAAAAGAAGACAAAAGTAGCATTGATCATTAAAATCGCCACACCTAATGACTACAGTGTCCTCTGTACAGACAGACACAAAGTCATAAAATATCAGGATCTGCAGGCAGAAATGAGAGCAATGTGGAAGAAAGATACCCAGACAGTCTCAACAGTAGTAAGAGCAATGGGTTTTATAAAAAAAAATGTATAATCGTATTTAGATATGTTACCAATACATGTAACTCCATACGAACTGCAGAAGGAGTCATTACTGAGCACATTGCGGGTGCTGCGAAGAGCACTACTAGCTGACAAAGATTGAAACAATACTAATTTCATGAACTTTAATTGTACTTTGACTTAGGAATGGGGTCCAAATGACTTAGAGAAATTAAGAAAAAGAAAGACAGTAGCATTTCAAAGTACATCATATTTATAAAATCCTTTTGAGACTAACATGTTACACGTAGTTACATTTATTGGTACATAATACTTACTACTTCACATGAATGAAAACTCAAAATACTGAAATTCATTTTACTGAGACCCAATATCTAATTTTCAAAATACTAAAAACTCATTTGACTGAATATTATTATACTGAAAACTTATAATGCTGAATTTCAAAAGACCGAATTTTAAGCCATAGATGTGACATGGGTTTCCCTTCAGCTGTGACTTGCTTGTGATAAAAAAAAAAAAAAAAGATTACCATAACTTAAAGTGCCAACTGTCAGAATACCAATAGTAGTACAGAAAGTAGAGTTGTAGTGTTTCTAAATGTGGGTTTGTCTCTTTACATTTTTATGGAAAGTAAATAAAGAAATATGGCAGATATTTTGTGCACTCCAGGCAGGAGTGGCAGTGTGTACAGTACTGTAAGGCAAGTAAAAGGTGTATGTCCTTTTCACCACTGTAGTGTGATCCCAGAGTTAGTATATATAGTTGGGGGTGTGGGGACACAGCCCCCCACCTACTTTGGTTTTATATCATCTGGTTTCTGTTAAGAGGATAAGTAAATAGTTTTCAAGTTTTGGAAAGAGTTAGTCATTGCTGTTGCAGGTGTGCATGTCTAGGGCTTAATATTCAGTATTTTGAAATTCAGCACTGTAAGCTTTCGGTATAATGAGACTCAGTCAAATGAGTTTTCAGTATTCTGAAATTACTCTCAGTAAATCTGAAGCTTGGAATGATAGGAAGCCTATATGATCCAAACCAGCAAGTTGAAAGAGGTACAGAGCAGCTAGTAAGCAAAGAAAAAAATCATTAGTTAGTACCCCAGTCCTGGTAAAATTCTTCCTCATATTCTTAAATTCTTCTATGTTGAAACTAATATGTGAGTCGTCATTCTGTGTTAAAATCTTCCTCTTTATTAATTCAGGTAGGTGAGTGCAATTCTGTTACCTTGAGGATACAAGTTTACATAGCTGATGTCTATTACAATAAGGGTGTTTGCAAAGTATCCCTAATAACAATCTAGAACAGTGATTAAACATGTCAAATGGCCAACCAAATCTGTGAAAATTTACAGGAAAATCTGGCAAGGCTAGAGTTTTCACTGTATGATTCCTTAAAAGTCCTTGTATTAGAAGCTCATGGGAAATATGCAGAAGGTTTAAGGAATCACGCAATGAAAACTCTAGTCTTGCCAGATTTTCCTGTAAATTTTCACAGATTTGGTTGGCTATTTGACATGTTTACTCACTGTTCTAGATTCTGTTCTAGATTGTTATTAGGGATACTTTGCAAACACCGTTATTGTAATAGACATCAGCTACTGAAGGTAAACTTGCAGTCTTGATTCCTCAATATAACAGAATTGCGCTCACCTACCCAAATTAATAAAAAGGAAGATTTTAACACAGAATGACGACTCACGTATTTTTTTCACCGTAGAAGCATTTAAAAACGAGGAAGAATTTTCGCAGGACTGGGGATACTAACTAATGATTTTTTTTTTTTTGGTACTAGCTGCTCGGTACCTCTTTCTACTTGTTGGTTTGGACAATATAGGCTTCCTATCATTCCAAGCTTCAGATTTACTGAGACTTTGTTGATCCACTGATGTGGATATCTTAGCAAGCAAAAGATTAGGGTATATGCAAGGCTACTATTTGAGTGGTCCGCCTAGTGAAATTTGGTTTAAGTTTTATTCTGAAATTTAAGTATTGTGGTCTCAGTAAAATGAATTTCAGTATTTTGAGTTTTCAGTCATGCAAAGTAGACCCAGTATTTACATATAACTGTCAACATTTTCCAACACAATGTAGACATTTGAAGTACAAATGTACACTGGAGTAATATTGTTTGACAGAATATTTCAGTTTTCAGTTAATGATATGAGACCAATAGAAGTTGAGAAGGAAACATGAAAAGACAGACTAACAAATCAATCACTGCAATACGTTGTCTTGTGACCCTGAAAAAATATGTTTAAAAAGCTTACTCCAGGAGGAGTGAGGGTTAAGGGAAGGCATGAATTAAGCAATTTATGTACTGTTGGATTGATGATAGTTGCATAAAAGTACATATGTATGTGATATATAATGCTTGTAACTGAGAACATGTTGATCTGGTTTGTTTTCCTTTATATAAATGCATATTTGCATATGTTCTAAGTGATAATTCAATAAAGATGTTAAATGCCCTGTGAATATAATTACATGTAAATATTTTCCATACTTGTAAATTAAAATGTTAATTTAACAGAATATAAAAGATTTGTTTTACTCTCAATTGATAGATTAGTGTGACATCCTTTTGCTAAGAAATTTCAATATCTTGCATTACGGTTAGTTTTATATGTTATCAATTATTTTGTATAATTTTGAAATTAGGTTTGTTCAATTATAATTGTAAATAACTTCAGATATTAGACATCAAATTTGGACTAGTTTTATAAGAAGAATTAATAATTTTACTATTAAGATCCTTAACATATGATAATATGCTTTGTAGTATCAAACAATCTGCTGATGGAATGTCATATTTATTCTGAATAATATAAAATAGCCAAATTCAATTCACTTGATAAATTCATTTGTTGGAGATGTTCTTTAAACTGTAAAGCTGATTGGTCTCATATATTTTTGATTGTATTAATATAAAAAAATTCTGGGAAGAAATTACTATTTTTCTCCAAGCTATATTCACAGATACCTTTATTTTAATCAAATCTTTAGTCCTGTTAAATGTTAATGATACTATTGGAATGAATAAAAAGACCTGTACCTACTTTGGTCCATACTAGCTGTGGCAAGGAAATGTATAACTAGAAAGTGGAAGTCTTCACAAGAACCTACTATGGAAGAATTCTTGAGACTGATGGAAGAAACAGCAACATTAGAAATCAAGGTGAAGGAATCGAGAATTTCACCTAAAACATGGACAAACAATCCTTGGGAAAAAATGTTAACTCTTATTGAAACATTAAAAATGAACCCTAAATAATTAATGTGTAACTTTATACTTTATTAATTGAATATTATACATTTTTGATACTAATTTCATATATTTTATTAATTTTCCCCCTCCTTTGTTCAGGTCAATTGTACATAGTGTATATAAAAGTTTATAATACTTGTTTATTGATGATTGTATTGTTAAACATTATATTATTTGGAAAATAAACAATCATTTGAAAAAAAAATAAAGGTGTTAAAAAATGCTTACTGCAGAAGATACAGATCAGAGAACATTTCTATATCAAGTGGAAACTTTGGGTTTTGGAGTTTGACATTTCGATCATAAATCTTGTTTTATCCATCTTATTTGGTTAAGCCTGCTTTTGGACTGCTGCAACATGTTGTTTACTAAAATAATATAGATGCTATTAACTGAATGCTGTAAATATTGACCAGGCCATTAATATTCTACTCAACTGTCCTCTGATATTGAGGCATCTATTATCCACATTTCCTGTTTAACTTTCAAACCATGAGAAATATCGGGGGAATCTTGGGATACCCTATTTATATAAGGTTGACATCTTAATGCTCCGTACGTTATGTACAACTTAAGCTGAGCATCCTCAAGTCTGACTCCACTCTAAACCACCGACAGACCAGTGAGCCTTCTGAGGTATAACAGCTTGATTATGTACAGCTTCAAGCTGCTCATTATGCTACAGGCACATTGTAATCATTCTCACTTAACAGTAAATAATAAAAAAAGAATTCCAGAGTCCTCATTAATTAAGTCAGTCTATGATCTGTTATAACCCAGAATAAGCAGTTTACAGCATTTCTTGATATGAGACCTTAGTAAAATTCCAGATCCCACTGAATATTCCCATTTCACTTTTCTGTCTATATATAATATATCTTCTTTTACAGAAACAATAATCTATTCTCACTGGATCCTGTACTTGATTTTGTGAGTCAGTATGTAGGCCACTAAAAATGGTCTTGCTCTTCAAAGTCATGCCACCACAGTTTTGCCACGTTTAAAGTGTACCAGTTGTAGTCTGAAACAAGTGTAATTAAGAAATCTTTGGAGATGGATATAACCTCATTACCATTTATAACACCAAATTATACGTTTTTGATGCAAAAAGTGTGTTGTTTCTGCATTTTATTTTGTTTATAAGGACCAACCCCTGAATTTTTTCCTCCAGAGTTGAAAATCCCTGCCTTGACCCTCATTCTCTGCTTTATAATCCTTCCTGCACTAGAGTAAAAAGATATGAAACTATCTTTTCTCGGTGAATTATTACAGATATTTGTAAATATGTTGCTGTCCAGTTATGGCAGTAATTTAAGTCTATAATGAAGTGGGTTTTCTCTATTTTTGTTATAAGCAGAATTCCTGCACTGAAGGTAAGAATGCAAGTGGGTTATTCTCTCTCAGCACTAAACAAACTATCTAAATTACTCAACCACAATATTCCTCCTCATGACTGTCCACTAACGTCATTCTAAGTTTGAATAGCTTTACCATCCCCTATCCAACAGAATGGAGCAATTCAGGTACATCTGCTGTTCCAGCTGGAACTACATTATTTAATATGATATTTTAACAATGAAAAAATAAACAGTGGTTGCAATATTATATCAGTCTAGCACTTCTAAGCTTATATTATATGATATGGCACAGAGATGGGGAAATACGAGCTAACAAATGTCCAATGACCTCCTTATTAGCAGACAACCCAAAACTGTGTGATAGAGTTAAAGTCATACCAGCAATGCAACATTAACAAATACTATTTCAACAAGACATTTTTTCTAATCAAAAGGAAGACTAAGTCCACTGCAACTAGTAACTACTCCATCCATACTAACTCCTTATCACGAACACTCTCACACCTTCTCATTGCTCTAGATTTGAGATATATGACATTTTTTCTGACTAACTAATAAAGAGAAGGACAACATTATGTGCAAAGCTTTAAGAGTAGTCAGAGAACAAGAACCTTTAAATTATAAGAGGACTATTTAAACAGCTCCAGCGCCATAAAAGGATAAAGCCCTAACTTCAGTCCAGGTTCGATATTTAAATAGCTCCAGTGCCATAAAGGGATAAAGTCCTAACTTCAGTCCAGGTTTGATATTTAAATAGCTCCAGTGCCATAAAGGGATAAAGCCCTAACTTCAGTCCAGGTTTGATATTTAAATAGCTCCAGTGCCATAAAGGGATAAAGCCCTAACTTCAGTCCAGGTTCGATATTTAAATAGCTCCAATGCCATAAAGGGATAAAGCCCTAACTTCATTCCAGGTTCGATATTTAAATAGCTCCACTGCCATAAAGGGATAAAGCCCTAACTTCAGTCCAGGTTCGATATTTAAATAGCTCCAGCACCATAAAGGGATAAAGCCCTAACTTCAGTCCAGGTTCAATATTTAAATAGCTCTAGTGCCATAAAGGGATAAAGCCCTAACTTCAGTCCAGGTTCGATATTTAAATAGCTCCACTGCCATAAAGGGATAAAGCCCTAACTTCAGTCCAGGTTCGATATTTAAATAGCTCTATTGCCATAAAGGGATAAAGCCCTAACTTCAGTCCAGGTTCAATTAGCAGCTTGAGTGACTGCTGGAGCCGCAGAGAAGTAATGGGAGTGTATATTCTGGGGAGAGGCACTCATTGATACATTGTCTAAGGGGAGGGGCATGGTCCAAAGAAGGGAGTTGCCATAAGATACAATTAATGAGCTTGAGGGGGTGGGACAAAGGATGTGGCTTAGATAGGACAGAAGCATGATGAGCTGACCCCCCCAGGATGCCCTTAGGCTCCATAACTGGCCCCAACAATAGTACAATAAATCTGGGGGGGGTTGGCTGGTAGACTTGGCATGGACATGGGATACTGGGGGGGACCTAACTGGTATAGATGAAGATGAGGGGACCAAAAATAAATATGTATATTTGAATTAAAAAAAAAAAAACTTAAACATGATCCTTCAAACATAAATGTGTATCTCAGCTAAAACTGGAATCCATTTGCTGTGATAAACAAATGGAGCACAGAGCATACATGTTATAATTAACCATTTAAACAAATGCATTACAAAATAACTAAGGAACGTGTAAAAGACTCTAGGAACCCTACACACAAGCAATAGAAAAAGACTGGTCATTTCAATGGGCAAGTAAATACCTCTGCAATAAATATATACATGTTTGTGAGACTGAAAATCATACTCATAAAAGCAGCAATATTCACAATAATGTAATGTTTATAAAAAAATAAAAGACCAGGCCACTCTAAAACATTGCTGAGGCAGGTAATATGTGCAGTCCCACATATTTAAAAGAAGCAATGCAAGATATACAATATCTGTTAGTGTTCAAGTGCAAACTGTACATTAATTACATCTTTCTATCAACCAAAACATTTTAATTATTAATGTTTAATGTGTTTGTGTGATGTCATGTCAGGCAAATATTCTGCCAAAGATTACAAGTTTTGAGTAAAAAAAGAAAAAGCAGGAAGAAGGAGATACAGACCGGTCTCTGATCTAAACATTACTTCTATTCAATCAGGTTTTAATCAGAGGCAAGGCTATTTGAGCTACAATGAAACCAGCAGTTCCAATCTTTATGTGGACTATGCAGGATACAAGAAAGTTAAAAAGGGGGCTTTGATCATGTCAAAATTAAGTAACTTTTTGTAATGCGCCTTCTAACTCATCTCAAAAGTACTGTAGTCTCACATTAGATTCTTAATATCCACCTTTTTTTTCTTTATAAACTTCACAAAAAGTGAAATAATAGCATGACATGATACTAATTTAGTTGTTGTATTAATTTACCATAAATAGTGCATTCATTAACTGTGAAACAAAGGAGAGATTTAAAGGTAAATTCCCAGATCAGAGATCGTTAACTCACCACATTCTCAGCTGGCATGACTTATGACCAATATCTGTTATCTGCTAAATTTTATAACTGCATGTGTAAACCACAATGCTCATGTAAATATCTTATGTATAGTATGTTAGTAATTGTTTTCTCCCAGGCCTCTGCTGAAAATGGGCTGATCTGTCCAGTCGCAGTCTATATTATATGTTCAAAGTTTGAAAACTTTGAATGTTAAATAATCAAATTTAAATGTTTGAAGTTTCAAACATCGAACATATAATAAAAAAAAACAAACCCAAAAGTAATGGCTGCAGGCAGGGGGGCAAGTCCCCTTGCAACCCCCACACCCCCCCACTCTTTAAATATACCAACTCTGAGACCATACTACAGTGCAGTAAGGGAAATCTTCTCTTTACTGCACTATAGTGCGGTCTTGTAGTTGATATATTTAAAGAGCAGGGGCTGTAGGGGGGCTTGCCCCCTGCCTACATTAGTCAGACAAGCTCAGTTTCTTTTTTCTTTTTTTCTTTTTATTATATGTTCGATGTTTGAAACTTCGAACATTTAAATTTGATTATTTAACGTTCAAAGTTGTCAAACTTCGAACATATAATATAGACCCTCCAGTCAGACCTCCCCGGTAAACAAATGTAAAATAAATAAATAAATAAAATAAACAAGGAACTCCTAATTATGAAACATCATTTAAAATAGTGTTGTATAATATGAAAAATGTGTTTAAGGGATGTTAAGCAACCATCAGAATAGTTTACTCAACTTCTGACTGAGAGTCAGTAGGAAGTAGAAAAAATGATTTAGCCCTAACAAAGTTGTCTCACTTGATTGTTTCATAGACTCTTTTTAACTAAATCCATAATTGAACCTATCATCCACTTATATAACCACCTAAAATATCATATAGTAAGTATTTTCAGCTTTAATGTAATGTTTGGATTGTCCCTAGTAAATGAAATACAAATTTGAAAAAAATATTACTTTATTCACTGTCTGTATCTCACTTATTAACTGTAGTGAAGTTTGAGATAGCTTCTATATTTCAAAACTTGCAAGTTTTAGAATGGATAGCAACTGAGGTTTTATTTCTTTTGAATGCATTAGTTCGTATAACATTCACCTGTGCTGAAATTTAATGTTCCTCTCATCCTTTGTCGGGTAGCCCGGATTCTTAATGATTTAGTATAGCTTCAAATTAAGTAATGTAGTTTAAACCAGAGCCCATTTAATTCCCATTTTACATTATGATCAATATGTCTTGCAAACCCATTTTTTTAAATTGCATGACATTATTGTCCTTAGGATGTTCCTGATTATGCAATGTGTGTTTTTCTCTGTATTATGGACTATATTAAAGAGAAAATGAAACAGTTTAAGAAAATGTTTATTTTAATGAAATCCAACCTTTTAATGAAATAAACTGTATTTTACTCAAGTAATACTTTGGGAATTATTCTCTAGAAGTTACTCATAATGATAATTATTGTAATCACCTGTGAATATACCAAGGAAAAGTTGCAGCAAACTTAGCAATGCTTTCGGCATAAGTGGATGCACAGAGTCCTCTCTAGGCACAAAACTGTCAGTGGAAAATAAGGAACTACAAATGTAAAGAAACACCAACAGTCCCACAGCTAGAAGATTTATTTAAGTAGAACAGTTCAAACAGTACACAGGTTAACGCTTTCAGGGATCAACCCCTTCATCAGACAACTGTTGAAATTCCACACTTCCTTAAATACTTGAAACAGTCACATGATGATACAGTCAATTACCCTAATCACTGTTAATTAAAGAGAAACGCAGTTGCCAATGCAGAATAAAAAATATAAAACTAAATAATGCAATAAGAATATCATATAGCACACATTCCTTATCCAAGCTAATAATTCTGTTAAAACATGCATAGAAAAATATATAAAATATATATAAAAATATATATATATATATATATATATATATATATATATATATATATAAAATACATCTGACTTGATACCAATGAGTAGATGTACTCATTGGCCCCCTCAAATTATCTATGGTATGATCCCAAGTATTCTGATTAGGGGTAATATACAATTATCGACCATGTGATTGGTATGGCCAATCTGCAACCAAATGGAATAGGTTATTTCAAGTGCAAGAAGGGAAACTAGCTAGGCATAAAATGGCTGACAAGGGCAGCTAGCCTATAAAAATGAGTAAAGTTGCATTTCCTTCAGGAAGGGGTGATGTGTTACCAGACCATTTTCTGTTATTAGTTATTATTATTTGTGAAACTAGCACTTCATCAGGAGTATTTTGAGAAGGAGGAGGGTAAGTGGTTGTCTTCCCCTGTTTCTGCTGGAAACGGAAAATGACTGCTGGCTGCAGTTAAACCTATCATTGGGAAAAATGAATCGATTCATACAAATATTGTTTTCCAGGAAGGAAATGAAAATGGTAAACAAACTGCTTGTAGGCATATCAATTATTTTATTTATGTTTATTTTCCACAGTAGAGCACTGATCTCATGGACCTTTCGCAGACTCTGTCGAGGTATGGTGTTGGTTTAAGTCACTTGTCAGACTCATACAGGTAGACAATGGTGGCTGAGGGAATCAAACCCCGCACTACTGGACCGCAGGGAACAGCTCTTTAACAGTTCCTTAATAATCTAAGCCAGATCTTATGCAATTGTTCTATAATGAACGTATAAAAAAGGCATAGTCAGAAAAGACACTGTTAAATTCGAGGTGTCCCGGGCATGCTGTGACAATGCATGCAAGCCTCTCTGAGTCCTACGTCCAAGCTTACAGTTTAAGGGGAATGCAGCTGCCATTAATGGGTAAGATGATGATGGGGGCTGGGTTATATATCAATTAAGGCAAATAAGGAGGCACTTGCGGTTTAGGCAGAAATGCTTGGGGGGTTAACAAGAAGAGATATGTCTATAGTTGAAGCAGTGATAATATCTTCATTACTGTGTCTAATTTTAAGCAAATGTTTAAATAGTGCAAGGAAAATTCAGACAAGTAAAATGAGTTGCGAAGGTAGCAGAGAATTATGCCATTATAGAAAATATGTCCACATTTTGTTATGTAAAATTTAAAAGGTGAAAGTGCATAATATACAGATATATGTTCAGACGCTACAGTGAAGAAATGCTTATTTCAGAACAGATGAAAACTATAAGGCCAGATTCATAAAGACTACCACAAAGTATACGCTATGCATACACTTTCTGAATTCAAGAACATCCTTGTCACAATGCTTCTGCTGTCTATTCACTCAGAAAGTTTATACTAAGCATACACATAGTGTACACTTTGTAACTGTGGAGGTGGTGCTGTGGTAGCGTTGTCGCCTCACAGTAAGATGCTGTCCTGTTCGATTCTCAGCTAGAGCGTTTTCTGTGTGGAGACATGCGTAAATGGGCGTACCTTCGTTGAAGGTTGTACATCAGGGCCGGCAACTCGGCATGTAAAAATCTACTGCCAATCATTAGCAGACTGAAGTTCCACTGTGGCGACCCCTAACCGGGAAAAGCCGAAAGACACAACAACAACACATAGTGTACACTTTCTGGTCATCTTTATGAATCCAGCTTTATACTAGGTATCAAAAATGCTCCACTTCTTAAATGAATATTCAAAAGAGGTACTTTGCAATGTCTAAAAAAAAAAAGATTGCAGAGGTATTTTGAAAGAACAAATACTTGTCATAGTTGCATCTCAGAAGAACAGACTTTATGCGATAATGTCTCTGTTAAGGCTTAATTTTTGCAGTACTCAAGCACAACACCTGTCAGTAAGATTCACAAAGTTTGGTGATTAGCAAAGCATTAAGTTTTACTGAAATAACTGCAAAATGTTTAATCGCAAAACACAATTTAATAAAAAAAGGTAAACAGCTGGGTTGTTTTTTTTTTTCACTTCAACATAAGACAGCCCAGCACAGCTGCACTTTAGTTAGTGAATCATTGCTCCAGCAACCTGACAATTCAGTAATTCCAAGGTATGCCTTCAATTAAAAAATCTAATTAAAAATAAAATAAATGTTTTTTTCCTTTGAAACACCTTTAAATGTTCACATTTTGAACAATGCCATGGGTACATACAGTATACATTTAAAGAAAAGTAAAGAAAATAAAGCATTTTTCATTATGTTCATGAAAACATATTCAGTCTTGAGAACTCATTGTAGTCTTTCACTGTTGTTGTACAAGTTATGCACAATGACAACTGTTGGGAATTCACTGCATACTCCGTTGTCAAACTGTATGAGTACATCATGCATCTTGGCCTGTAACACAGAGCCTTAAGGTAGCCAGATCTGACCTTAACATTGCCAGAAAAATTTTCTAGGTGATACATTTGGCCACTGATACACACATCATACCATTTGGATTGAGCTCCAGGCTTTTTTACTAATCACACAATTAGTTTCTAAATCTCTGTCAGCTTTCACAGGTGTGTTACAGTCAATGATAAAGGTTATTTTCTCCTTACATACAAATAATAGTTACTATGAAGTAAATACATTAGTAATATATTAAGTGTATACTACAACACTGCAAATATAGACCGATCTATTGTCAGAAAATAATATATACTGTCTTCTAACAAATGGCATCACAGGTCACCTAATGCATTATTAAATGTGGTATTTACATAAAATTGAGGCTTCCTACTAACACCATAACCGTATGTTACAAAAGCAGTATAAAACACATCGCTGATAAGTGAAAGTTTTACAGCACAAGTAACCAACAATACATTTTCTAGCTTCAGAATGTATTTTTGTAAACATAGCCATACCCTCATGTGAGTTGCTAAACTTCTTCTCTGGTTCTGCACAATTTGTTGCATTTGTTTGAACAAAAGTCTCCACTCTGGTTATTGCCCTCCACTTAAAAGAATATTCCCAATTAGGGAAGTAAATTACTCCCTAAGGAGCAACCAGGATAATTCTGTTACTCTACCCAGACCAGAGTCCAGAACTGCCTTAGGCAACAAATAATTATGCAAATCAGGTCCTGCACTGTAGAACGATGTCCCAGATGATGTTAAAAAAACAAAATTATGCACACCTTTACAATCTCATTAACTGAACATTTATACAGTGAAACTAAGTGTAACTGCTTCTAGGATGCTAGCAAAAATATTCAATACTTCCAAAAAATTGCATTTGTATTTACATCCACTTGATTATAGGTTCATAGGTTCATAGGTAGGTACTAGGCTATCTGCCCGAGGGCATTTATAAGCCTAGCCAGAGTGTGTCGGCTTTCATCACCCCACTGAATAATTAATTGATCCTCTGTCAAGCAGAGCCAATGAAGTGATCCCAGGGGTGTATTTTCTGTTACCCATCCACTCGTCAAGGTTTCTCTTGAAGAGTGTTAGTGAGGGGCTCTCCCTGACATAATTTGGAATTTTGTTCCAAAGCATAGGGAGTCTCTGTGACAGGAATCTATCCCTCCAGCATCTTCTATTTATTGTTGTGGCGAGGTTTAGCTCACTAGAGTGTGTGGCTCACAGTGACTTGGATTTATTTAGGTGGAGCATGTCCAGCAATTCTGAGTTGGACATGGCTTTGTAAGTCAGGCAGAGATCAAGCATGTGCATTTTGAGATCCTGGTGTTGAGTAGCATAACCCTCAGTTTTTTGTTAATTGTGCTGTTTACGGAGATGGGTTTGACATTTGAGCCTTGCCTAAAAAAGGCACTATGGGGGCAGCAAGAGCCTTGGTCAGTATTTGAAAGCCTAGGGGTGACAGGTGCAAGCCGTCTCTTGCGAAGCAACATGGCTTGTCAAGCATGTCGTCCCTAGCTGACAGACACTGGATCCCCTTTGAATGACACCAGAAGCTTAGCCAATTGTTGAAATTGATCATTTTTTCTTTATACTGAGGTATCATTCTTGGTGAGGGCAGGATGCTACTCAGGGTCAGGGTCATACCAGCCTGGGTTACATGATCAGAGAGCTCTTCCATGTCTCTTTTCATGTAGTCCAGGGAGGTACATCTCAGGTCATTCACACCAACATGAACAATGACAGAGTCATATTTGTACTTGTTCTGGAGTCACCTGACTGCTTGTGTTATGTGGAGGATTCTGGCTCCCAACAGGCAGCTAACAGTAACCTTCTGCTTGTCCAGCCTAGTGAGTGGGATGTCAAGTGTGCCTGACTATAGAGTCACCTATTACTAGTATGTTAGGTATGTTATTTCACCTTAAGGGTTGTGATTGTGCGGCGCACTGATTTTGTGTTTTATGTGTTGTCTGGTTTGTGACAGGAAGTGCAGGTTGTTTGGGTGTCTGCTTTCTAGGTCTTTGATACTTTTGCAGATTTTTATTTAGAGCCTCCGAGTATGATTTTGTGTATTTATGTGTATTTTTTGCCAGTGCTGTTTTAGTAGGTCTGTGTGCAGCTGGAGTTGTGGTGCAAGTGTTAACCTTCTCCTCTTGACTATCTGTTCCAGTCTTGGGTGGAGACAGCTTAGCTTGCAGATTGGCTGTAACATTGCATCTCTTGCATATGTTAGTGTTTTTTGGTAGGGGGAGAAGGTTGTCTGTGTACATGAGGCAGTTGTAACATTGCCTCAGGATACCCAGATTCACCAGCTGGACTGGAGAGTGCACCTGAAGTTGCCCTTTGGTCATGCCTGAATAGTAGGGCGAGCTGCTTAGTCACTTGGTTGGTGAGGGGTGAATAAAGAGTCTTGCCCTGCTGGGCAATTAGTGTCAGGGTATATTAGTGCTTGCTATTAGGTCTGAGTAAGTGCTGGGCTGTAAGATGCTTTTTGAGTGCTTAGGTTGAGAGTTATACTAGTTTCAAGGGAAAAACTGAAGAGGAGACTTAGTGGAGCCGAGAACAATTTAACCGTAGTTAACCGGCACTGCCCGGTGCGCAAAACCGTGCAAACACAGTTTTTATAGTAGGGAAATGAAAGAGATAGAAATTAGCCCAAAATGGCCAATAAACTACTAACTTCTGGGCTGGAACCACTCCTCCAGGGACAGATAGGTTGCTCAAAGCTCCCCTCTCTCACAGGTGAACAGAGAAACTTCCTTCTATCCAAGTAAGATATGGGCAACTCAGAAACTAGTATCACAGCCCTGAATTCAGCACTAGTCTGAAAACGGGACTATACTAGCTTAGAAAGGAGGGAAACAAGGAATTTTTTTGTTTTTTTTTTGAAAAGATAATGCAAATACAGTAAAAAAAAACTCAAAACGCTCTAAACGACTACAAATGATTAGAAAAGGCTATGGCACTTTAGTGTGTAGCCTACAACAGTTAAACAAATTATTTAAACAAAAATCAACTTTTTAAAAGGGCAGGCAGTCAAATAAGTACAATATGTGAAAAAAACAAGCTTTTAAATCACAATAAATGCTGGAAAATCTGCGTTTAAGTGGAAAACAGTTAAGTATAGCAAGAAAGTACAGAAAACTGATACTTAATCACTCCAAAGTCTCTCTCCTAAGCTAGAAGGCTTGTATCAGTTTAAGGCTTTCTAGTGCTACCAGTAGATTAGTTACAGGAAAGATGGGAAACAAGTGCAGATGTGGTCTTTTAAACCAGAAAGTTGAAAGAGACGGACAAACTGTCCAAATGGTCAATAAACTCTGTATCTGGACTAGGCTAGTTACAGGAAAGGTGGAAAACAAGCACAAGTGCAACTTTTAAACCAGAACATTGAAAGAGATGGATAAAAACTGCCCAAACGGCCAATAGCTACAATTTCTAGGCCAGGAACCACTCCTCTTGTGGTAGATAGGCTACCTAATGCTTACCACTGCCACTGATAAGCTAGAAGGCTTCCCTCCAACACAGAAAGGCTTGGGAGGCTCAGAAGCTTGCAAAGAGTCCTGGAATACAGCAAATCTGTACCTGGACTAGACTAGTTACAGGAAAGGCAGGAAACAAGTACAAACATAGGCTTTTAAGCCAGCAAGTTGAAAGAGATGGAAAACTGCCCAAACGGCCAAATAAACTACAATTTCTGGGCCAAAACTCACTCTTCCCATGGAGGATAGGCTACCTAGTGCTTACCACTCCCACTGATAAGCTAGAAGGCTTTCCTCCAACACAGAAAGGCTTGGGGTCTCTCTAATTTGTCAGTAACACTTAATCATTAACTTATGTGATTTTAAGTTTATTTCTTATTTTTAATTTTTATTACATTTATTGTTTGTATTCTTTTAATACGTAATTCTTTAATTGGTTGATTTGCTAGCTGAATTTCTATATAAATTGCTGTTTGTGTGACTGCATTTTTATACTGACATCTGAAGAAGAACCAAGAGCTGTGAAAGAGCTTATGTCCATATTGTTTTAAAATAAAAGATTGTTCGTTTCACGCTGAGAGCCTGGTGTCATCTCATCATTCTACATGTTTGGACTGTTATGTTATTTTATGTTGTTACGACACTTTATGTCACATTATATTATGTTATGTTATGCTATGTCACATTATGCTATGTTTATGTTATTTTTGTTACATTATGTTATGTTATACTATGCTATGTTATGTTATTTTATTTTATGTTATATTTTGTTGCACTATGTTATGATGTCACATTATGTTGCATTATGTTGTGTGGTATGGTATGTTATATTACATTACTTTACGTTATGTTATGTTACATTATGTTATGCTATGCTATGCCATGTTATGTTATATCATGTTACATTATGTTACGTTATGTTACATTATGTTATGTTATATTGCATTATGTTTTTATGCTATGCTATGTTATGTTGTATCTTACATTTTGTTACATTATGTTATGTTGTTACATTATGTTACATTATGTTGTATGTTATGTTATGCTATGTTACATTACTTACTTTACATTATGTTATGCTATGCTATGTCATGTTATGTTATATCGTGTTACATTATGTTACATTACATTATGTTATGTTATGTTATGTCATGTTTAAGAATACCTTTGTCAATAACCAAATGTGCTCTTAGGTAATCTCCTTTTCCTTTGGATGTACATCTGCCCAAGACTTATGAATTTTTCTCATGTATGACATCTACCTTCCTAGGCTACATATCTCAGTGGATCTTGGTGATTTCATACTGTATTGTCAAATGTTACTTGAAACATTTTATAACTTGATTGCATCTCTGTAAGCTGTTATATTACATCTGTCTCATAAAATAGTTTATTTACTGCACCTGTGCTGCGAGTGAAAAGGGTCAGCAGACCTGCTCACTTATCCAGTTAACAAATAAAAATAAATAAATCTATGCATACATACTTATATCTAAAAAACACTGTTTTAACAATATTTAAACACTGAAGAATTTTAATTCACATACCAAAGTCATAATATGCAAGATATATTTATTCATGTGTTTGTGTATCTAGTGTGTATGTATGTCTGTTGCTAAGGATTTAATTCCACATTGATGCTTTGTACCATGCATGTAATATGAGGCTACCCAGTGATGCTTTGCACCATGCATGTAATATGAGGCTACCCAGTGATGCTTTGCACTATGCATGTAATATGAAGCTACCCAGTGATGCTTTACACCATGCATGTAATATGAGGCTACCCAGTGATGCTTTGCACCATGCATGTAATATGAGGCTACCCAGTGATGCTTTGCACCATGCATGTAATATGAGGCTATCCAACACTTTATGGTGAGCAGCTTTTTTTCAGTGCAGTTGGTCAAAACTGTGTTGAATTGTATGGCACAGAGCCCAGGTACATTACAGGTTGGCCATTCACTTTTCTCTATTGTTATTTGCCCATGAAGGTGATACATAAATGCACAGAGGAGCAACAAGAGATGCCACCTCATATGGTGGGGAAAGGGTGTTGGTCACTACAAAATTACTTTTTTCTTTTTTTACTTTGAAATTGCATTTCACTATTTAAAAGAGCAGTGATTTAATGTAGCAAACATAAATGATTCCAAAAGCATGAATGTCTCCTTAGTCATATTTGTAAGAAAAGAATAGTCTTAAACCAAAGGATGCAATTAAAGCTTGTCTGTTACTGAACTAAAAGCAAAAATGGAACAAAGAAGCTATAATATATATATATATATATATATATATATATATATATATATATATATATATATATATGATTTCTAAACGTTATGAAAATTGTGACCACTACTTCTCGTAAACAGTGGTAGTGCATGATTCCTGAAGACACAGACACTGTATATGAAGGCAGCATATAATCTGAGCAATAATAGTTAATCACATTTTCAAAACTAATAGTGCAGACTTTGAAACAGAAGCCCCTTTCAAACATTTATCAATGCTGACTTGCTTCAGTGATTTAGCATTTTATTTGTACATAAAATAGTTATAAACATCAAAAGCACATCAGATGTTTGTTTTTTTTTTTTTTTTTTGTATTTTCAACTGTTAACTGGGTTAGTGAATTAGTCCACAAACCCTTTTTATCCAAAACCTGGACCAAATAGATGAACAGAAAATATAACAAACATCAGGCATTAAGTACATCATTGTAAATGCATTGTACAACAATAATGTAAACTAAAAATACAAAAATGTTAACGTAGGTAAGAAATAATCACATACAAATTGCATTACTAAAGCAGAACAACAGTAATTATACTAGAGGCATTCTTTACAGCAACAATGAAAAAGAAACAAAACCTGGGATTTAGAAAAGATTACTGTGAGTGGGAAGCCAAAACCCCAGCAGTTTCCCCCTCACAGTCACACTTTATATTCATAGAATGCCTTTCCTCTAAGGTTTCCCACTAGTGAGAACATCAGCAGAAGGGTGGTCCTGCTGGCCAAGCCATACAGTAATGAGGTAATCCAAGGGAGTGGCTAATGCTAATTATACATGTGCATTCCCCCAGCAATCCAAGGAGGGTGTGGCTAATGCTAATTATACATGTACATTCCAGAACCATAAGAACTTCAGTACAAGGCTCCAATAAAGGCTATCCCTCAACAAACTGGTGAAAAGCAGATAATGTTCCAAAAAACGATTTATTTATACACACAATACATTTGATTAAGCGCTTTCATTTCCAACAGGAAACTTCATCAGAATCACACAACAAGAACTTCCTCCATCTTAAATAATTAATAACCATTTCCTATCGGATAATAATCCACAGGTATTTTTAAAAAATAACAGTGAATCAAAAACAGTAATAAATAAAAACTGTGAGATGCTTTAAAGTGTATCTGAAGTGTTACAAAGTATAAAAAGACTTTTTTTAAGAAGCTATTTTTTAAAAATCATTTAAAAAAAACAATCATTATTATAAAAACTGCAATAATGAATTTATTTTTATTTTAAATGTCTTCTTCTTAAAGTTCTTGGTGCAGGTAAGAGAGAGATGTAATCATTTAGACCAGGGAAAGTGCAAGCATCCAGGTGAAATTGCCAAATAAGTTCCCTAAACTCGTCTACTTTCCCAGTCTCCCCCCATCATCTTTTTCAAGTTTTCTATCACCCAAATCTTAAAATCAGCATTGGGTATCTGGAAATACGTCTGGCCAAGGCATTGGTTTCTCTGCCCCTACTCACATCATACATGTGTTCGTAAATCTGTTGTCTTAAATTACATTCCATCTTGCCAACATAGAATGCATGACAAATAGAACAAACACATATATAAATCACCCCTCTAGTGTTGCATCTAAAATAACCATGGGCTCTCACCGTGTACCCGGGTATCCTTAGGGTGTCGCCTTCAGCCATAAAAATACACTGGGGCATCTGCCACATTTGAAAGTTCCTAATTTAGTTGCATTATTGTTAGTAGAATTCTTTTTGTTTTTCAGTATTTCTTTTAAATTACAATTCCTTCTGTAAATATATTGCAGCCTGTGGCTGAACACCTCCAATCTGTTAGGCATATTGCCAAACATATCCCAGATCCCTTTGATAGTTTTCTTGACCCATGGGGTGTTCTGATCATAAGTGATCACTAAATAAGGGGTCTAGAATCTGTAGTTTTTGAGGTTTCTGTCTCTACAACATTGACTGTTTCATTTGCATCATTCACCCTCCTGAGCAAGGGTTTGTATCTATTACCCCACTCATTGATAACCAAGTCTTTCAATTGTGTTATAAGGGTGTCCGAGTACCCCTATCCAAAAATAGGGTACGAACAAACTCTAGTTCATTAATGAGATCCTCTATTTCTGAGGTCATTCAAGACACCCTAATCATCTGCCCTTTAACAATATTCATTTTTTGGAAATGGGGATGATAACTGTCATAATGTAGGTATGAATTTGAAAAACATTCTTTCCTATACACTTTTGATGTAAATTTCCCATTTGCCATGTCGTTTCTAATAGAAACATCCAGGTAGTGCACCTCATTAATCCCTATTGTGTGGGTGAAATCCAAAAAATCTGTAGTACTATTGAGGTATTCCATAAAGGGGGTAATCAAATCCACGGGTCCATCCCAAACAATGAAAATATTTGTGCAGGTGTCCCTCATAAATGGAGTTAAGTATAACATTTTTCTCCCAGAAAAGCATTACAATATTTGCATAAATGGGTACACAAGATGAACCCATGGCAACTCCATCCAATTGGTGGTAATATTCCCCTTGAAACTAGAGAAAGTTATTTTTAAGAACTAGTTCCATGTTCTCTATGACAATTTCTAAAATCAGTATTGGACACAAAAGAGAATTCCACTAACATGTTCTCAAACCACTCCAATCCTATGTTGTGTGGTATAACCGAAAACAAGTCTCGTACATCAATAGTTAGGAAGACAGATTCAGATTTGAAATCTAAATTCCCCATTTTCTCAAAAAAATTCCACGAATCAATGAGTATATGTGGGAACAATTTGTAAAAAGGTTTCAACTTAGCATCCACAAATATTACTAGAGGTTGTGTTTTGGACCCTTCAGATGTAAATATGGGTCGAAGGCAGGGGGGTTGGGTCCTTGTGGATTTTGGGAAATCCAAAAATTCCTGGTATGTATGCTTTATCCACCTTGAAAAACTTAAACAATTGCATATCAATTAATCCTTGACTAAGGTTGTCTTCCAAAATCAAATCTAGCCTTCTATATGCTATATTAAACTCATTTTTAGACACCACAGTATATCTACCCTCTACATTTAAGAGCTCCATTATCTTAGCACCATACATCCAGTTCTCCATCAGAACCACCCCTCCCCCTTTGTCCATTCCCCCAGCAATACAAGGGTGTGGCTAATGCTAATTATACATGTGCATTCCCCCAGCAATCCAATGGAATAGCTAATGCTATTTATACATGTACATTCCCCCAGCAATCCAAGGGCGTGGCTAATGCTAATTATACATGTGCATTCCCCAGCAATACAAGAGAACAGCTAATGCTAATTATACATGTACATTTCCCCAGCAATCCAAGGGGGCAGCTAATGCTAATTATACATGTACATTCCCCCAGCAATCCAAGTGAACAGCTAATGTTAATCATACATGTACATTCCCCCAAAAATCCAAGGGAGTGGCTAATGCTAATTATACATGTACATTCCCCCAGCAATCCAGGGAAACAGCTAATGCTAATTATACATGTACATGCCCACAGCAATTCAAGGGGACACCTAATGCTAATTATACATGTGCATTCCCCCAGCAATCCAAGGGAGTGGCTAGTGTTAATTATACATGTGCATTCCCTCAGCAATCCAAGGGAGTGGCTAATGCTAATTATACATGTGCATTCCCCCAGTAATTCAAAGGAACAGCTAATGCTAATGATACATGTACATTCCCCAGAAATCCAAGGGAGTGGCTACTGCTAATTATACATTTACATTTCCCTAGCAATCTAAGGGAGTGGCTAATGCTAATTCTGCATGTACATTCCCCCAACAATCCAAGGGAGTGGCTAATGCTAATTATAGTTGTGCATTCACCCAGCAATCCAGGGGAGTGGCAAATGCTAATTATACATATCCATTCCCCCAGCAATTCAAAGGAACAGCTAATGCTATTGATGCATGTACATTCCCCCAGAAATCCAAGGGAGTGGCTAAGGCTAATTATACATTTCCACAGCGGCTAATGCTAATTATACATGTGCATCCCCCCCCAATCCAAGGGAGTGGCTGATCCTAATTATACATGTACATTCCCCCAGCAATCCAAGGGAACAGCTAATGCTAATTATACATGTACATTCCCCCAGCAATCCAAGAGAGTGTCTAATGCTAATTATGCATGTACATTCCCCCAGCAATCCAGGGGTGTGGTTAATACTAATTATACATGTGCATTTACGCACCAGTCCAAGGGAGTGGCTAATGCTAATTTTACATGTGCATCCCCCAACAATCCAAGGAAACAGCTACTGCTAATTATACATGTACATTCCCCCAGTAATCCAGGGGTGTGGCTAATGCTAAATACACATGTGCATTCCCCGAGAAATCCAAGGGATTGGCTAATGCTAATTATACATGTACATTCCCCCAACAATCCTATGGAGTGGCTAATGTTAATTATGCATGTACATTTCCCCAGTAATTCAAGGGAACAGCTAATGCTAATCATACATGTACATTCCCCCAGCAATCCAAGGGAGTGGCTAATGCTAATTATACATGTGCATTCCTCCAACAATCCAAGGAAGTGGCTAATGCTAATTATACATGTACATTCCCCCAGCAATCCAAGGGAGCAGCTAATGCTAATTATGCATGTACATGCCCCCAGCAATCCAAGGGAGTGGCTAGTGCTAATTATACATATGCATTCTCCCAGCAATTCAAATGAACAGCTAATGCTACTGATATATGTACATTCCCCCTGCAGTCCAAGGGTGTGGCTAAAGCTAATTACACATGTGCATTGCCCCAGCAATCCTAGGGAGAAGTTAATGCTAGTTTTACATGTACATTCTCCTAGCAATCCAAGAGAACAGCTAATGCTAATCATACATGTACATTCCCCCGCAATCCAAGGGCATGGCTAATGCTAATTATACATGTGCATTCCCCCAGCAATCCAAGGGAACAGTTAATGCTAATTATACATGTACATTCCCCCAGCAATACAGGGGTGTGGCTAATGCTAAATACACATGTGCATTCTCCCAGAAATCCAAGGGATTGACTAATGCTAATTATACATGTGCATTCCCCCAAAAATCCAAGGGAGTGGCTAATGCTGATTATACATGTGCATTCCCCCAGCAACTCAAGGGAGCAGCTAATGCTAATTATACATATGCATTCTTCCAGAAATCCAAGGGAGTGGCTAATGGTAATTTTACATGTGCAATCCCCCAGAAATCCAAGGGAGTGGCTAATGCTAATTAGACATGTGTATGCCCGTACAAATGCCTGCAGCTCCCAATTTATTTTGTTAAGTGATTACATAAACTTCAATGGGTAGAGGAAAAATGTAACACCTCCAAAAGATGATGGTCACCCACTGACTTCAGCAGAAGCAATCAAGCTGCAGCTACACTCAGTGAAAATGTGCAAAATCGGTGTGTATGTTACTATGTGTATGTGTCTTTATGTGTGTGTGTGTGTGTGTGTGTGTGTGTGTGTGTGTGTGTGTGTGTGTTTCTGTCAAAGTGTGCATGTTTATAGTTTCATAGTTTGGTACTAGGCTATCTGCCCTGGGGCATTTATAAGCCTAGCCATAGTGATGTGGCTTTCGCCACCCCATGTAATGGTACAAAAGTGTACAGTATAGATTTAGAATACTGTGTCTCTGTCTAGTAGTGACACAGTGAAGACCCCCTTACATAATAGAATTAGTTTACTGTGCCTCTGTCTAGCAGTGACACAGAGATGACCCCTGGGGTAAACCTACGATCTCCCATCCACTCGTCAAGATTTCTCTTGAAGAGAGTCAGTGAGGGGCTCTGCCTAACATGAACTGGGATTCTGTTCCAGAGTATGGGAAGCCTCTGAGTTATGAATCTGTCCCTCCAGCATGTCCTATTCATATTTGTGCTGAGGTTTAAATCTTTAGCTCTCGTGGTTCTGATGGATTTTGATTTTTTGAGGTGCAGCATGTCCATCATTTCCTGATTGGACATGGCCTTGTACGTCAGGCACAGATCACTTCTGAGCAGGCAATATGCTACTGAATAGAGCTGGAGTTTCTTTAGTCTGGCAGCATATGACATATGTTGGAGACCCTTGATCCTCTTGGTGAGGTACTTTGGGGTCTCTAGCTGTTGCAAGTGCCGGGTGAGGTACATACCAAATGGGGCATTGTACTCAATCATGGGCCTGATAAGGGAGGAGTACAGGGGTACAATGACCTCCTTTGATCTGGATGTGAATCCCGTCATGATAAGGTGGGCAAGGTAGAAAGTCTTTCTAACCACTTTGGCAACGTGGGTGTCAAATGAGAGGTCACTATCGACTTGGGTCCCCAGGTCTCTGATTACTTTTTCCGTACTCAGTGGGTTACTGTCTATGTGATAATTTGTGGGTACTTTGTTTTTCCCAAAGGGGATGACTATACATTTTTTGGCATTTAGTTTAAGGCCATGACTCTGGCACCAGTTGTCCATTTCAGTGAGGCCTTTCTGTAGGATGTATGTGTCAGCTGGTGTATCGACTATGGCGCCTAGTTTGCAGTCATCTGTGAACTTTGTCAGCCACAACCCTCCCATGTTTGCTTTCACATCTGAGAAATAAATGCCGAACAAGAGGGGTCCCAGGACAGTGCCCTGTGGGACACCACTTTTGACTGGCTTTGAGTCTGACATGGCTCCAGCGATTTTGACTTTATGGGTTCTATCCTTTAGCCAGTTTGCCATCCATCTTGTGACATATGGATTTACATTTAAGCTGTTGAGCTTGTCTATGATACCAGAGTGGGGTATTGTGTCGAAAGCTTTAGCCAAGTCCAGGTAGGCTGTATGGACTGCTTTGACCTTGTCAATGGCTCTAGTGACTGTTTCGAAAAAGTCAACCATGTTCAAAAGGCAGGATCTGCCCTTTACAAAGCCGAACTGGGTGGGATCAAGTGTCTGTAAGTCCCCAATGTCTCTGTTTATGAGTTCCATAATGATTCTTTCCATAGCTTTGCAGACCAGGCTGGTTAAGCTTATGGGGCGGTAGTTACCAGGTTCAGTAGAGGTGCCTCCTTTGTGGAGTGGGACTACTGTTGCTGTACGCCAGTGTTCAGGTACATATCCTGTAGAAAGGCTAAGGTTAAATAGCATTTTTACGTGTGGGTTTAGCTCCTCTTGGAGTTCAGGTAGCATGCAACCCGGGATACCGTCAGGTCCCATTGATGCTGTGTTTTTAACTTTGCTGAGGGCGGTTCTCACCTGGACATCTGAGATGACAGGGAGGTTACATTCAGCTGGGATAAGTATTTCTTCTTTTCGGGGCGAGGGAGGGGAGAAATGTGCACTGAACCTGTCTGCCAGAATGTTGGCAATATCTGTGGGTTCAGTGTATTTTTTGTCATTGTGAACTAACTCTGAACATATCTGAGGGTTTCCGCCCAGGTTTCTAACATAGCTGAAGAAGGCCTTGTGGTTATCTTTAGTGTCCATAGCGAATTTTCTCTCAAAGTTGGCCTTGGATGTTTTTATGAGAGAACGTAGCTTTCTACTAGTGCTGATCAGAGATGCCTTCTCTTTATGGGATTTTGCTCTGTCGTGCAGTAGCTTCCTTCTTTTGTTATACAATTTGTTTATGGCTGGGGTCCACCAGACAAGACGCCTGCCCTTGGTAGAGAGGGTCTTGGTTTTATTTGGGATTGCATGATCCATGCATTCTTGGAGATGTCCGTAGAAAGCATTTGTGAAGGATTCTGCATTGTGGGATGTGGTTTCCACTGGCCCAGTGGGCTTAAAGGATACCATCTCAGTTTTAAGAAGTGTAAAGTTGGCTTTTGAGAAGTTTTTCACTGTAGTCTTTTGTGTTGGGGGTGGAGGCGGGATATGTATATCCAGGGTGATTAGTTTGTGGTCAGATCTCACTAGTGAGGGGTATACTTCTGGTGTGGAGCACTTTGTCCCCATGTTTGTGATGATCAGGTCTAGTATATTATCCCCTTGTGGGAGAGGTGACTAGCTGTTCCATTGCATTTGAATTTATGAATTCCAGGAACCTTTGGGCTAGGGTGTTTGGGCTAGAATAATGCACCCAGTCTATGTTAGGGTAGTTGAAGTCTCCCAATATGATGGTGTTTGGTGAGACATTCATATCCTCCAATGTCTTCAGGAAGGCTGAGTGGGGTTCCTGAGATTGGGAGGGTGGTCTGTAACATGCTACCAGTTGTATAGCAGTTTTGCCTACGGTTAGTTGCACCTGGATGGTCTCTGATGCTTCATGTGTTGCCACTAACCTGGAGGCGTGGGTGTCCTTGATGAATATGGACACTCCCCCTCCCTTTTTGGTTTGGCCTGAGTTTTGGGGCCGAAAAGCATGATACGAGGTATAGCCTGGTAGTGTTGGGGTGCTCTCAGGAGCCTTGAACCAGGTTTCAGTTACTGCACAGACATCGATGTTCTCCATACTGAGGAGTGCTTCGAGAGCCTGCATCTTGAGATTTAGACTTCTAGTTTGGTACTAGGCTATCTGCCCTGGGGCATTTATAAGCCTAGCCATAGTGATGTGGCTTTCGCCACCCCATGTAATGGTACAAAAGTGTACAGTATAGATTTAGAATACTGTGTCTCTGTCTAGTAGTGACACAGTGAAGACCCCCTTACATAACAGAATTAGTTTACTGTGCCTCTGTCTAGCAGTGACACAGAGATGACCCCTGGGGTAAACCTACGATCTCCCATCCACTCGTCAAGATTTCTCTTGAAGAGAGTCAGTGAGGGGCTCTGCCTAACATGAACTGGGATTCTGTTCCAGAGTATGGGAAGCCTCTGAGTTATTAATCTGTCGCTTTTCTCAGTTCTCTGCTGCTAGGACCAATCTGCAGGACCACGAGGAGCTGTTGCTGAGTAGTATAGCCAGAAAAAAATGCTCAGAGGTGGATTTTAAACAGGGAACTTCAAAAGAGCTAGAAATTGTCCAAAACAACCAATTACTATAAGCTCTTGTGCTGAGGTCACTCCTTCAGGGACAGATAGGCTGCTCAAGGCTCCCCACTCCCACTAGTGAGCAAAGAAACTTCCTTCTATCCAAGTAAGGCAATGGACAACATAGGAACTACACCACAGCCCAGAATACAGCAAAGCTTGGATACTGGTCTAAACTGGTCGAGGAGAGGCAGGAAAACAAGGATATTTTTTGGGGGGTTTTTTGTTTTTGAGATAGAAAGCACACAGAAAAGCAGGAAACAGTAATAAATCAGTTACACAGGCTAGCACACTTTAGTGGGCAGCCTCAACAGTTAAATTTAACAAACAAACAAACAACTTTCGACCAATTTTCGACTAAATGAAACTTTTAGTGCAGATAATATATAATGCAACAAACAGTTAAAAACAGTTTAAGCTTGTTCTAGGTAAGCAAGAGAAGGTATTTCAGGTAAAAAACAGAAAAAAAATACTTAAATCAGGAAAGTAGTCGCTTTTCTCAGTTTTCTGCTGCTAGGACCACACTGCAGGACCACGAGGAGCTGTTGCTGAGTAGTATAGCCAGAAAAAAACGCTCAGAGGTGGATTTTAAACAGGGAACTTCAAAAGAGCTAGAAATGGTCCAAAACAACCAATTACTACAAGCTCTTGTGCTGAGGTCACTCCTTCAGGGACAGATAGGCTGCTCAAGGCTCCCCACTCCCACTGGTAAGGAAAGAAACTTCCTTCTATCCAAGTAAGGCAATGGACAACACAGGAACTACACCACAGCCCAGAATACAGCAAAGCCTGTATACTGGTCTAAACTAGTCGAGGAGAGGCGGGAAAACAAGGATATTTTTTTGGGAGTTTTTTTTTGTTTTTGAGATAGAAAGCACACAGAAAAGCAGGAAACAGTAATAAATCAGTTATACAGGCTAGCACACTTTAGTGGGCAGCCTCAACAGTTAAATTTAACAAACAAACAAACAACTTTCGACCAATTTTCGACTAAATGAAACTTTAAGTGCAGATAATATATAATGCAACAAACAGTTAAAAAAACAGTTTAAGCTTGTTCAAGGTAAGCAAGAGAAGGTATTTCAGGTAAAAAACAGCAAAAAATACTTAAATCAGGAAAGTAGTCGCTTTTCTCAGTTTTCTGCTGCTAGGACCACTCTGCAGGAGCACGAGGAGCTGTTGCTGAGTAGTATAGCCAGAAAAAAACGCTCAGAGGCGGATTTTAAACAGGGAACTTCAAAAGAGCTAGAAATGGTCCAAAACAACCAATTACTACAAGCTCTTGTGCTGAGGTCACTCCTTCAGGGACAGATAGGCTGCTCAAGGCTCCCCACTCCCACTAGTGAGCAAAGAAACTTCCTTCTATCCAAGTAAGGCAATGGACAACACAGGAACTACGCCACATCCCAGAATACAGCAAAGTCTGTATACTGGTCTAAACTAGTCGAGGAGAGGCGGGAAAACAAGGATATTTTTTTGTTTTTTTTGTTTTTGAGATAGAAAGCACACAGAAAAGCAGGAAACAGTAATAAATCAGTTACACAGGCTAGCACACTTTAGTGGGCAGCCTCAACAGTTAAATTTAACAAACAAACAAACAACTTTCGACCAATTTTCGACTAAATGAAACTTTAAGTGCAGATAATATATAATGCAACAAACAGTTAAAAAAACAGTTTACGCTTGTTCAAGGTAAGCAAGAGAAGGTATTTCAGGTAAAAAACAGCAAAAAATACTTAAATCAGGAAAGTAGTTGCTTTTCTCAATTTTCTGCTGCTAGGACCACTCTGCAGGACCACGAGGAGTTGTTGCTGAGTAGTATATGGATGAATGTGTTTGTAAGTCTGAACAACTCTGGTTGCAGTTGTTTGATATGGGGGGACATCTGGGTGAGTGTATGTATGTGTGAGGGGTGTCTAAAAATATGTGTTTGTGGGGGGGTGACTTTGTCAGCGTAATGCATGGGCATCCAGGGTAAACTGTACTGCTGTCACAGGTCTGACAATGCAATTGTTAAAAAAGTATAATTCAGAGACATGATTATGAGCAAATTATGAGGTGTTGTTCTCTGCATTCATAGCTGTCTCTGAGTTGTATTTTCTCACAGTTGCATAAATTGCATACATTGACCTATTTGTGATATGCAGTTTATAGAAACACTGAGACTCTTTCTGAATCCTAGCCGGAGACCTAGCAAAAATGTTTCAATGTAAGACAGAGCAGCCTTACATCTACTCTACAATAATACAGAATATTAAAGCAAAAGGTAAAAGAAAATGAAATATGAGTTAGTAATGCACAGTAAAAATACATCTTAGTGCAACATAAACCAAGACAGAGCAGGTTTAATTTGCGTATTATACCATAATGCAGACTAAGTAGAAATTAAATATGAATGCAATGCATTGTAATAATGCATATCTCAGTGCAAAGTAAATAAAGTAAGATGGAGCAGTTCGAGTTCACCTACTTCCCAATAATACAGAATTGCCAAAGGCAAGGTAAAAGGGAGCAGAATTTGTGTAGTTTACAGGAATAATGCAAAGCTCAGAAAAATACATTTTATTGCCAAATATAAATTAACAGTGGTGGGCAGGAGCTGCTCAATCTGCACCATGCCTATGCTATTTAACTGTAACTGGTTACATGCAAATACACGTAAACTACATGGAAGGGTAGCAGAATCGTATGGGTATAACTGATTGTATCAAATAATTAGAAAGTGCAACATTATAGTGGAATATGAGTTGTACATCTAAGTGAATCATTGCAAATGCAGTAGGCATAGTAAAGTAACAGTGTGTCTTACATGCATGCTTGCATAGGGTCTATATTATATATTCGAAAGCTTAAATGTTTGAATCGCTAAAGAACGAACTTTCGTGATTGAACATTTAAATGTTTGAATATGTTAAAAAACAATATTTAAAAAAAACACAAAGTAAAGGGTTTAAGCAGGGGGGCAAGCCCCTCTGAACCCCCCATTACTTAAATATACCAACTCCAAGATCACACTTCATTGTGTTACAGTGTGGAAATGGAAAATTTCCCATTTCCTACACTGTAGCGTGATCTTCGAGTTGGTATATTTAAGTAGTGGGGGTGTGGGGGGGCACAGCCCCCCCATGTGGGGGGGTGCAGTGGGACTTGCCCCCCTGCTTACACCCTTTAGTTTTTCTTTTTTTTGTTTTGTTTTTTTTTTTTAATTTTTTTTAATATATTCAAACATTTAAATGTTCGATCACTAAAGTTCTTTCTTTAGCGATCCAAACATTTAAGCGTTCGAATATATAATATAGCCCCATTGCATACATATATACATGCATGCATGCATGCATATACTCAGACACAGAATGTATTTTAAATAGCAATGTAGCCAGTTAGAGACGTTACAGAATTAAAGAAGAGTCAGAATCCTAATCTGTGGTTTAAAAAGCAATGCTGCAATGGGACAGGTTGTTGTTGTTGTTGTTGTTGTGCCTTTCAGCTTTTCCTGGTTAGGGGTCGCCACAGCGGAACTCCGGTCCACTAATGATTGGCAGTAGATTTTTACATGCCAAGTTGCCAGCCCTGACGCACAGCCTTCAATGAAGGTACGCCCATTCACGCATGTCTCCACACAGAAGACGCTCAATTTACTTAAAGCATGCATGCTAATGAAAGTGTAATATCAGTGCAGATAAAAGTGCTTTTGTCATGGCCCCCTTTAATAATGCACACTGACACAAAAATCCATTTGACGACCTTTATTAAATTCAAACAGAAACTAGTATCTTTATTCAAAGAACTGTAACAAAAAAACTGTAACATGACATTCTTCCTAGCATCAATCAGGGCAGAGTACTCGCTCACCCTGTCCGAATAAGCAACATCAATACTCCACTCACTTACTATTATCAAGCAATGTCCTGCAGCTCACTTGATCCCAAAATTCAATAACATCAATGCCATATCCAAGAGTGGGAACAGAAGAGGACAATCCTGTCCATCTTTTTCACCAACCAGCCTGACCCCAGGCTGTACAGGTCTATATTGCAACGACGAACGCTTAAATGTTCGAATCTGTAAAGGTCAATCTTAACAGATTGAACAGTTAAACATTTGAAGTTGTAAAATAATAAATTAAAAAATAAATAAATAAAACTAAAGGGCTATAGTGGGGGGCAAGCCCCCCTGCACCCCCCACACCACCTGCTACTTAAATATACCACTTCCGAGATTGCACTTCAGTGAACTACAGTGCGGAAATGGGAAATTTCCTATTCCCTACACTGAAGCACGATCTTGGAGTTGGTATATTTAAGTAGCGGGGGGTGTGGGGGGTGCAAGGGGGCTTGCCCCTCTGCGTAAACCCTTTCATTTTTTTTTTTACTTCTGATATTTTTTTAATTTTTAAAGTAATTCAAATGCTTAACTGTTCAATCTCTAAAGGTCGACCTTTAGAGATTCGAACATTTAAGCATTCGTGGATCTAATATAGACCCAGCTGTTCCCCCTCCTCTACCCAAGAACTTTCACCATACCTTCAAAAAATAATCTCAAATGTACATTAAATAAATCTAAACCAATGTCACTCAAATGCAGACCAACAGCTCTAAACCAAACAAGATCCCTGTTAACAAAATCCCAGTGGTCTATCATGTACATGCCCACAGCTCCCAACTGCAGTGCCAGCCTATGATTAACAAACCTCCAGGCCTGCTCCAAAGCCAGAAAACTAAAATATTCCTCCAAATCAAGTGCAGCACTATCTCTAGCCATACTTTACAAATAATTGGACATAGTGTCTGCAACATACACAAATCCTCCTGTATCGTATCCACCAACTGTTTTTTAGGAATTATTGTTACCACCAAAGTGCATCACCAATATATGAGGGAAACCTAACCATAACTTTAACACTTCAACTTTATGCAGAACTTGAGTCCACCTAAGACCCCTAATCCCTTGCCAACTAGCTGACCAGCTTAATCAAGACAATCCCAAATTATTTCCATCCATCCTAACTGCTGTCCTTTTCTCTACCCAGTGGATATAGGAATGGCCCAAGATGACAATCTGATTTCCTGAAAAACAAAAAAAAAATAATGCAATTGAATCTATTATCTAATATAAAATAAAAACGGCATAAGAAGACGACTTTCTCACTCTTCTAATAACCTGAATGGATCTGCCTTCCCCTGCCAAACTGGAAGCCCAACCAAAATAAAAGAATGAGCTACAAATCTCTCCACTGGGAAACCCCCACAATGAAATGCCCTCAGCTGAGATACCCACACAATGAAATACCCTCAGCTGGGAAACCCCCACAACGAAATGCCCTCCTTATTGCCTGTATAAACCAATCACTCATTACCATCCTTCCATCTCTCAAACGAAAAATCAAATCAGGAGGACCCCCCCAACTGAGTCCACATTAATTCTGCAGCCCAACCTGCTTGACAAAGCCCTGCATCCCTATCCTTTCTCAGGACTATCGATGCACTTTTCTTAGACCTCTGGAACCCAATGTGAACCGCCCTTGAACATATAATTACATCCCTCCAGAATAATGACCCCAACAACTCTGATACCTGAAATTCACCAAAATACATCCACATACTCAAAGTAAATGGTTTCATTTTTGTAAAAAGCAGAGACAATAAGAAGCTATATTCCAAGACAACTGACGAAGAAAATATGGATAGCTGACTATATTAACATATTTACCTTACTTAATGAAGATTCAGGAAAGAGGGGCATAAAAGAAGGAGACCCTGAAGCAAAACATATAGTGGCGCTCTTGGCAGAGTTGATCAGATGCCATACAAAGGGGAAGATTAAGAACAGGGAAAACTAGGTGATAATATTTACATACTTTAGCACTTAATACATCAAGAACAGTGTGATCAGTAGGTTAAAATGCATGTGTGTGTGTGTGTGTGTGTGTGTGTGTGTGTGTGTGTGTGTGTGTGTGTGTGTGTGTGTATGTGTGTGTGTGTGTGTGCGCAAGTGTGCGTGTGTGCATGTGTGTGTGCATGTGTGTGTATGTGTCCGTGTACATGTGTGTGTGTGTGTGTGTGTGTGTGTGTGTGTGTGTGTGTGTGTGTGTGTGTGTGTGTATGTGCGCGTGTGCATGTGTCTGTGCGTGTGTGTATGTGTGCGTGTGCATGCATGTGTGTGTGTGCACGGGTGTGTGTGTGTGCGTGTGAGTGCGTGCGTGAGTGTGTGCGTGTGTGTGAGTGTGTGTGTGTGTGTGCGTGAGTGTGTGTGTGTGTGTGTGCGCGCGCACGTGTGTGTATGTACGCATGTGCATGTGCGTGTGTGTGTGTATGTGCACGTGTGCGTGTGTGTGTGTGCATGCGCGCACGTGTGTGTGTGTGCATGTGCGTGTGAGTGGGTGCATGCATGCGTGTGTGTGTGTGTGTGTGTGTGTGTGTGTGTGTGTGTGTGTGTGTGTGTGTGTGTGTGTGTGAGTGTGTGTGTGTGTGTGTGTGTGTGTGTGTGTGTGTGTGTGTGTGTGTGTGTGTGTGCGTGTCTGCGTGCATGTGCCTGTCTCTCTGTTTAAATCTGTGATTGTGATTTTTGCATTCTAATTGTAAAGCAGCACAAAGATGTGCCCATCTACTTGAATAAGAATAATTACTAAGATTCAATTTTTTTTTTTTTTTGGCAGGCCATGCATACAAACCTATTATCTTAGGGGACCTCATGTAAGTTACACCCCCATTAAAAAGGATGTTTAGGCTGTGAATCTTTATTTAATTTACCTCCAAAGAACAGAGAGAAGGTAATGAAGTATAAGGTAGGCAAGACTCTGGAAGCGGGACGCAAAACAAAAATGACAAAAAGTTAAAAGCAGCATGTACAAAAGACAGAATGCGAGAGTGCACCAGAATGTGGGTGTTGGGGCCCTGACGGGTGGACACGGGTCCGCCCTAGGCTGGAGAAGAGCATGACCATGGAATAGTGAATATGATAAAACATAATTAATCATGTGAAATATTTCTCTAGCTGGCCTATTGGACTAGATAATTTGCTGTGTCTACTAACCGTAGCTGCCAAAAAAAGAAATTACTATAGAATGGAAATCAGAATCTAAACCAACTATACTGGAAGTAGTGAATATAGTAACAGAGATAAAACAACTGGAATTGAGATGTTTAGAAAAGGGTAGGAGCAAACTACATATGAAAAAATAGGAATTCTGGGAACAATCCATACAAGGGAGGAATGAGGCCTAAAAGGCGGCAGGACTTAAATGAGTGATGTAATGTCTGAGGGAGAAAGATTGGGTAGATTATAAGTGATGTATAATGTTGGCAACTGGGAGTGTGTCAGTATGGTTTGTGATGTAAAATGCTTGGACTAGGATTGTATCAGTGTGGTTTGTTTTCATTTATATAAATGTGTGATTGCCTATGTAGTAAGTGATGGTTTAATGAAGATGTTTCTTGTTTAGAAAAAAGCATGAATTTAATAATTTACATAATTTTGCTTAGATTATGTAATATACAGCAATATATGTGAAGCACAATGTTTATGTTAATGCAGTTTGATTACTGTTATATTAATGTAAATTTCCCTATGTCACAAGTGATAATGCAATAGAGGTGTTTGAAAAAAAACAATAATAGTAGGGTTCATAGGTTCATAGGTTCATACTAGGCTATCTGCCCTAGGGCATTTATAAGCCTAGCCAGAGTGTGTTTGGCTTTCGCCACCCATTTTAAATGAATTTTTCTATGCCCTTTTTCGAGGTTAGTATACTGTGCCTCTGTCTAACAGTGACACAGAAGTGATACCCGGGGTAAACCTATGATCTCCCATCCACTCATCAAGATTCCTCTTGAAGAGAGTCAGTGAGGGACTCTGCCTAACCTAGACTGGGATTTTATTCCAGAGTGAAGGGAGCCTCTTGTTATGAATCTGTCCCTTCAGCATATCCTATTTATTTCAGTGCTGAGGTTCAAGTCTCTCGAGCGGGTAGCTCAATGAGATTTGGATTTTCTGAGGTGCAGCATGTCCATTAATTCCGGGTTGAACATGGCTTTATATGTCAGGCACAGATCGCCTCTGAGCAGGCGGTATGCCACTGAGTAGAGCTGGAGTTTCTTTAACCGGGCAGCATATGGCATCTGTTTGAGCCCTTTGATCCTCTTAGTGAGGTACTTTTGGGGTCTTTCCAGTTGCTGCAGGTGTCTGGTAAGGTACATCCCAAAAGGGGCATTGTACTCAATTATGGGCCTGATGAGGGATGAGTAAAGAGGCACGATGACCTCCCCTGATCTAGATGTGAATCCCTTCATGATTAGGTGGGCTATATAGGTTCTTAGGTGGGCTATATAGGTTCATTTCATATAAGGAAGAAATGTATGCAGAAAATGTTTATTCCTAATATAAACTGGGTATGGTATGTAGATAAAATGAAGAATCCTAAACATGGTAAAACAATAAACAAGTTTATCATAGAATCAGTCATATGTACTGGTTCCTGTTTTAAGTCTGATGACTGGAAGTGCAATTTTCAAAACTATGAAAAGTTAAGTACAATTAGGGATAAAGATAATCTGTCTGAAATGGCTTTGTCTCAGAGAATTACCTTTTCTCCCTGGTAAAGTAATGTGGAGTTAATATATTTAAGTAGTAGAGGGTTGTGGGTTGCAGTCCCCTCATGGAGGAGAGCACATGGGCTTACTTCTTGCAAAAAAAACTTTTAATGAATAACAGCAAGTTTTTCAGTTGTCTGTTCATTCTTGTGAATTTACTTTATTTTTCATAGTTTCAGAACACTCACTAGTAAGATTCAAACCTCCAACAGGTTATTCAGTAGTACTGATCCTTTTTATAAGAAAGGTCAGAATTAAAGTAAAGCTAAGTCAACTATTTCCTTTTACTTGTAGCAATAGTCTACAAATAGATCTTCCATATAGTCACATGCTCAGTAAATATTTCACACATTCTACTTTTATTCCAACTGCTGCTTCTTCTGTTCACAAACTAAAGCACTTTAGAATGCATTACTTTTAAAGATAAGGCTTATTTTGTTTGACTCATTGTATGAAATAAAGCTTAATGTGTGCATCTGGTTTTATTCAAGAGAACTGCAAAATGGCCATGGGCTAAAAGGAATGAATTAGAAGACCATGAGATAAAGGGAAACTGACTCACAAAGAAAAGCACAAAATTGCAAATCTTGATTCCAAACTGAACCGAGAACAAAATGGGGTGATATGATTCAGTCTGGTTCAAAAAATGTGCAAGAAGTGAAACCGACATACATAATTTCTTGACCAGATTGTTAAACCACTGCAGTATTTTATTTGTTTTCCATAGCTTCAGCTTGAGGCTTTGATAACCAAAACCATGCCTTCTGGAAGCACTATGATTTTCCCATGCTCATTAGTCTGAAAAGTTAGGATTTAACGCCAGCTAAAGTATTTAATTCCTGTATGCAACATTCACTTTTCATTGCTCTTATATAATGTAACGTTTATTCTAATAATGTACTTACATACATTATTAAGTATCAGATACACTGTGAAATTAGGTCATTTTTAAATTATGATGGCATTATATCTGTACTGAAACAAAAACAAATTTTGCCTGCATAAAAATTCAGTTATCTTGTGAAATGATTAAAAGTATCACACCAGCTGATTTAACTCCTATTTTAAAGTAACAGTGTGTCTTACATGCATGCTTGCATAGGGTCTATATTATATATATATATGTCAGACATCATTTTTACAAAAAACATTGGATGGGAATTTTTTTTCTTTTCTACAGTTCCCAACAATGTAACTTCTCTTATTTTGCACTGAAATTAGAATTTATAGAGTCCTGTAATTAGATCAGCATTCTTTGCGTCAACTGATGGTATAATGGAACTTTACAATCACAACGTGTAGTTTCAATTTAACATAAAAGAAAACATATTTCAATCCAAAGTGTCTTGCAGAGTATAAGCCCACCATCCACACTCTCCGCGGTCCTCTTATTTAATTATCCCAGCTTCCCAGCTTTATGATTACACAACACAGGAGAAATGGCAAAGATTATGTCCATGGTAGGCCTATCACTCTCCAACATAAGCACAGTAAGATCACAAAAGAAACCACACAGTTTTCCCACAGCACAACACAACAAAACAACTCTCCAAACAATACTGAATTACAGCTGTCCATTAAATTAGCTGACACTTTTCTGTCAAAGCACATAAAATTTCCACTCTTATCCAAAGCTGTCAATTTATTTAAGGAACATGAGCTAGTCACTTTCCACGAAACAGACATCAAATTCTTCCAGATCTACTGTATTAGTAAAAGAAGGGGATGATTACTGCTCCAGATTGACTTTTACCCAACAGCATCTGGCTGACAAAAAACAGACTCCCTGAAATATTTCAGGTAATCTATGAATGTTTTTTAAAACCTCTCTTACAGTCTTCTAAGAGACTTGTAATAACTCCCTACACAATGGTTTTACTCTCGCATTCTAGATTGTAGTCTGTTTCAGGTTCACGCTATTTTTCACTTCATTAGCAAAGTAATACTACTTTTAGGATTTATCTGACACATCTTCTAATATTCTGTTTTATTTCAAACAGATTTTCAAGGTTCTCCAACCCTGTCCAAGTATATCAATTATTTTGGTCAGGCATTCAGTTGTATTGACTGAAGATTGCAACAGCTACTTGTCTAAACTGGAAGCTAGACAGAAGATGTACAAATAAAAAATACAGAGAATTAGAATATAAACTGCTGATGAAATGTGCAGGAGGATTAATCATTTGTACATTGTTAATCAAAGAAGCAGCACTGAAATTAAATAGAATGTCAAAACTACCAGGACCGTAGGGGTCCATGCAACTGAATATTTTTCTGAAAATGAAACACTGGAATACATGAATGATGTAAACCAGACATCTTGTTATACCTGAGAGTGATGCAGAGTTATATAAAAGAGTTACAAAGTGAGGCCATAGGTTCATAGATTTAACTGCAAAGCTTTCATCTTACTGGTCTTCAATAAAATTGACAGCTGTAAATTTGTCCTCATATTTTCTGTTCCTCATATGTGCATTAAAATTAGTTTTACAGCAAGTGAATTGATGAATTTTTCTGCTTGTGAGGAGAGACTCATTCCATTATCTTGAATTGTGTTAAATAATGCATTGCAACAACTGATTTTATTGACTGACACAGGTATTGCCAGATATTATTTATACAAAAAATGTGGACTTTTGCCTGTTCCTACAAGCTCTCAGTGCACCATAGAAACATAACGTTCTTAAATGTCACATTGAACATTGGAGTTAGTGTATTAAAAATATATCAGGTGATTTGCATTCTAAAATAACTTTTAGGTGAAATCTTACGTTTTATATTAATTTTTGAAATTAAGTTCACTGATCTGGTGTCAGACTCACTAGCAGTACTTTCTGTGCCTAGACTTTCAAACAGAAATTTTTTTTGAGCAAAGATTCACTGCAGTTTTCAAGTTGTTTCATGTTGCTTGACTGAAGGCTGCAGAGTGTGACATTATATTCGATGGTGGATCAGATTACCGAAGTGTGTAGCAGGAATGATTTTCTTGGAGGGGATGGGTAAGATCTTTAGAATTAAATCGGATACAGAGCAGCGGTTCTTGATTGTAAAATTTATACTGCCATCTATTACTCTCTCTACTGCTTAAATACTGGTTCTATTTTAAATTATTAAAACAATTATTTTATAAATTATAATGTATGCTCTTTTGGCACTAAGGATAAAGCCTTGGATATGTATTTTTTAGACTACCTTCAATATTTTTTTTCCTAAGTGATTTTTGCCCTTATTCCTGTTTACCATTAAGATAATCAGAAAGACCACTTTATACCTCAGATCTAAAGTGCTCATCCAAAGGTAAAGTACGAACTGAGGGGGATGGAGGTGCTTCATCAGGAAGGCATAAGGATGTTTTGTACTCTCACCAGTAACCTGACAATGGCAGCATTTGGCTGGATTAACTCCAAGTGTTCCACATCACTGCATGACTTCAGAGTGCCTTCTCCCCATGGGTGCACCCTCCCATGCACCCAGTAAGAAGGCTATTATACACTATAAACATGATGAACCCAATGCCTTTTTTCAGGCTGTATATTTCCATCATGGTCTCTCTTCTGAGGATTTGTATGCAGTACACAGCCAGATGTGTCCCTCCCTCCACAGAGAATGGACACATCCATTGTCACTTACCAGTAATATCAAGTGCAAACTGCTTATTGCATTATGTTACCTGGGCCATTGTTAGGGTTTTACCTCTCTCTATGTCACTAGCACACTATCTTTGAAAATCTTATATTTTATTAAAGCAATTTACATTAATCAGCTTATATTATCACCATATTTGTTTATCCAAAACTTATTGTCCACTTTTGCATCTGAGAATAATAGTCAAAAAGAGTAGCCCTATTAGAAACCTGCTCTAGTAGCACCAGTCATCAATATGACCAGTAAAATCAGTATGAAATGTGTGCTGCTGTTTAAATTATTGCTTCTTACAAGACTACAGTCATCAGGAAAGCAGAGGTCCTGTGTCTCTTGTAAGGGCATCCCTGTCTTTACAGGAGACTTCCCTGTGCTCCTGAAACAGGTATAGCCATCACTGTTTTCAAAGTCTAATTTCTGAAGTCCTGGTTATAGTACATGCATAAAACTAAGTCTGCAAGGTGGCATCTACAAGCTAACATGATTTTTGAAGCATGCCAGTGAAATGGTCGGTATGGAGTGTGCAGAGCTGGAGTTAATAATGAGTGTTTGTAAAAAAGTATGAAAAAATATGGCATAATTCTGTTTCCATTAAACATGCAAACATTGAGTATGATACTGTCTTGGCAGTGGTATTATGCTCAAACAGTGGGTTTTAGTAAATAAAATTATGTTAAAATGCTTCTTAATGTGAAGGCATTCTGAGATATAATTGCTGTTTTGGTAAAGCAGTTATGAATATTACCTGAATTAGTTTTATAAAAGACGCAAGACTTACAGGTGAACAGATGCTGCCATCATATATAAAACATTAAGGAACACATTTGCCACTGAGACTTGTTATTATTCAGATTGTTTTGTAGATTAATGTTTGAAATACTGTGAATTATTATATGCATACTTTGCATAGATTCGGCAATATCACAAAACAGTAGCACACTGCCCCCTCTAATCGTACATCATTAGAAAGCGCTTGAACATATAAACAGTATCCTCACTGAAATCTTGGATCTATCTTGTACATGTGCAGAGATATAACTCTTTTTTTACCACAACAGTAGTGTTTTGGCAAGCAAAATACAGCTTTTCTTTCACAAATCTGCAATATAAAATCAGCATCTACAGAGAGGCCTTTCATACTAATAGTTTACAGACACTTGTCTACCAAACAACTATCGTATTTTCAGTTTTTTTAACTCACACCATTTGTCAGATATTATAAATCTAATGAAGTATGTTTTCAGTAGAGAACATTGGAGAAGAGCTGTCAGGAAGTAAGCATTTTCCTGGTTTAGAAGATTTTAGGAAGCAGTGGTGTTTATTGGCCTGCTGGTATTCAGGATTAAATGAGTTAATGAATTTTATACTCATTAGACTATATATAGACTTTAATTCACTAAATATGGCCCTGTTCTGGGGGCTGTTACATTAACAGAAGAATGGTAGCTGGAAAATTTAATTTTTTTATTCAGTCTCATCTTGTTACCCCCAACCTGTTTTGCATGTAAAACGGTATACTTTTCTTCAGATGTTACTCTCTATTTGCCTAATAAACATGTTGTTTTCTACAAATAAGTCATAGTTTAAGACAGTATTACAATCTCTAAGCAAGTTGTGTACACATCCGTGTGGCGGCACACATGATAGAACAGCTGCAGAAATATTCTGGCCTCAGTACGTCCCAATGTTTCTGGAAAATATTCAGAAAAAATACTGAATTGAGTACAAATAGTACGCCTAGTTAAGCTAGTAGCCTTAGATATTCTGTAAGGGATTCTTTACCAACTGGAGCTGGAGAAAATAACCAACATAATTTGCCTGATTTTTCTTGTTATAGCTTTTTGGTATGAAGATTTATGGAAAGTAGATTCTGCTTAAGAGAGAGATGCTGTGATGGTAAGTATGTCTTTCCATCAAATTAAAAAAAAAATCAAAAGATGTGTTGGTGCTTCTGGAAGAAAATTGCTTTCTGCAACTGTTCCTCATAAGATTGTAGAAAAGTAGACCTATTTCATATTTGTTAGTTTCATATATTGACAAAAAGTGGAATATTTATTAGCCCATTTGTTACTCATTTTTTGACAATAGTTGTCAGAAAATGCATGCAATGGGCACTGAAATGAATGGAAACTATAGATCCATTAGTGAGAGGCCTTTTAATTGTTGATAAAAACATCAAATTCATTAAACAGTGCTACAATGCAGAAAAAGTAAATGCAAACCATTGAGCAGATGTAAGCTGGTATCCCAACAATGGCACAATTTTAAATGCCCCTGAACCTGCTCCTGGGCATGGGAGTGGGTTACCCATGTTGTTGAGAGTGCACACAGTGTCCTTATCCTATCATTCCAACAATGGTACCATTTTAAATGCCCCTGACCCTGCTCATAGGTGTGGAAGTGGGCTGCCCATGTTGCTGAGAGTGCACACCATGTCCTCATTATTATGCTGGGTACCATTTTAAATGCCCCTGAACCTGCTCCTGTGTATTGGAGGGGTTGGAAAGGTGGCCTAATGGTTAAGATGTTTGCCTTACAAACACAAGGTACAGGGTTTGAATCTCACAGGGGATAATTGGCTAGGCTTAAAATGGCTCGCAAGGGCAGTTAGCCAAGTACTAATCTATGAATCTATGAACATGTTGCTGTGAGTGCAAACCATGTCCTCATTATAATGCTGGGCACAATTTTAAATGCCCCTGACCCTGCTCCTGGGTATGGGAGTGGGTTACCCATGTTGCTGTGAGTGCACACCATGTCCTCATTATAATGCTGGGTACTATTTTAAATGCCCCTGACCCTGCTCCTGGGTATGGGAGTGGGCTACCCACGTTGCTGTGAGTGCACACCATCCCCATTATAATGCTGGGTACCATTTTAATTGCCCCTGTCCCTGCTCCTGGGTATGGGAGTGGGTTACCCATGTTGCTGTCAGTGCACACTATGTCATCATTATAATGCTGGACACAATTTTAAATGCCCCTGACCCTGCTCCTCGGTATGGGAGTGGGTTACCCATGTTGCTGTCAGTGCACACCATGTCCTCATTATAATGCTGGGCACCATTTTAAATGCCCCTGATGCTGCTCCTGGGTATGGGAGTGGGTTACCCATGTTGCTGTCAGTGCATACCATGTCCTCATTATAATGCTGGGCACCATTTTAAATCCCTCTGACCCTGCTCCTGGACACCATTTTAAATGCCCCTGACCCTGCTCCTGGGTATGGGAGTGGATTACCCATGTTGCTGTGAGTGCACACCATGTCCTCATTATAATGCTGAGTACCATTTTAAATGCCCCTGACCCTGCTACTGGGTATGGGAGTGAGTTACTCATGCTGCTGTGAGTGCACACCATGTCCTCATTATAATGCTGGGCACCATTTTAAATGCCCCTGACCCTGCTCCTGGGTATGGGAGTGGGTTACCCATGTTGCTGTGAGTGCACACAGTGTCCTCATTATATTGCTGGGTACCATTTTAAATCCCTCTGACCCTGCTCCTGGATACCATTTTAAATGCCCCTGACCCTGCTCCTGGGTATGGGAGTGGGTCACCCATGTTTCTGTCAGTGCACACCATGTCCTCATTATAATGCAGAGTACCATTTTAAATGCCCCTGACCCTGCTGTTGGGTATGGGAGTGGGTTATCCATGTTGCTGTCAGTGCACATCATGTCCTCATTATAATGCTGGGTACCATTTTAAATCTCTCTGACCCTGCTCCTGGACACCATTTTAAATGCCCCTGACCCTGCTCCTGGGTATGGGAGTGGGTTACCCATGTTGCTGTCAGTGCACACCATGTCCTCATTATAATGCTGGACACCATTTTAAATGCCCCTGACCCTGCTCCTGGGTATGGGAGTGGGTTACCCATGTTGCTGTCAGTGCACACCATGTCCTCATTATAATGCTGGGCACCATTTTAAATGCCCCTGATGCTGCTCCTGGGTATGGGAGTGGGTTAACCATGTTGCTGTCAGTGCACACCATGTCCTCATTATAATGCTGGGCACCATTTTAAATCCCTCTGACCCTGCTCCTGGACACCATTTTAAATGCCCCTGACCCTGCTCCTGCGTATGGGAGTGGGTTACCCATGTTGCTGTGAGTGCACACCATGTCCTCATTATAATGCTGAGTACCATTTTAAATGCCCCTGACCCTGCTCCTGGGTATGGGAGTGGGTTACCCATGTTGCTGTCAGTGCACACCATGTCCTCATTATAATGCTGAGTACCATTTTAAATGCCCCTGACCCTGCTCCTGGGTATGGGAGTGGGCTACCCATGTTGCTGTGAGTGCACACCATGTCCTCATTATAATGCTGAGTACCATTTTAAATGCCCCTGCCCTGCTCTTGGGTATGGGAGTGGGTTACCCATGTTGCTGTGAGTGCACACAGTGTCCTCATTATAATGCTGGGCACCATTTTTAATCCCTCTGACCCTGCTCCTGGACACCATTTTAAATGCCCCTGGCCCTGCTCCTGGGTATGGGAGTGGGTTACCCATGTTGCTGTGAGTGCACACAGTGTCCTCATTATATTGATGGGTACTACCAAATAATAATGTGGTGGGCAGAACAACTGTCTGCAGGATACCCACTGCAATGCAGCCCCTTGTCCAAAGGAGTCACCTGTGCACATCCTGCTACACCCCCTCCAGGATGAGCATGTCTGTCGTCCACAGTTAATGTCATCAAGCTCTCTAGCTGCTAATCAAAGATGGGTCTCCCGTTGCATAGTCAGGGCTTTATTCCTCTATGCCATGGCACTGGCATATGTATACAGTATTTATCAAATGCATGAAACAATAAACTTGTGCAAGAAATAATAGACTTGACTGACATCCAGTTATTGTTCTGTACTCATATTGTTGCATTTATCTTATTACTCTGCTTCAGTCACTTCTCAAATGTGCAACAACCAACCAGTTGTGACCTGCTGTGTACCTTTTATCAAGACCTTGTGCTCCTCACACTCAGTGGCAGTGGGGTTTTCTGCAATTCTGGGAAAATAAACACTTTTGGCTAGAGCTTAAAGCTGATTCCAGCCTTTATTTCCCCCTGGTATTTATATTACGCAGTCACCCATGTTTTTCTTTAAGAATCTTGGAAACTGAAGTTTCCCTAAGGGGTTGGGAGTTGGTATAATTGTTAAGGTATTTACCTCACAAGCAAGAGGTGCAGGGTGTGATTTTCACTAAGTGAAATTGGCTAGGCTTAAAATGTCCCACAATGGCAGTTAGCCTAGTACTTACCTATGAGCATATCAGCCTATGAGATAAATCTACCAATATAGCAAAACAAGGAAAGTAAAATGAAAAGGTGCTACTGATCAATGCAAAAAGTCAGAATAAGAAATGAATAAGAAATATCACTCTCTGCAAGTCCTCTTCACCTTGGAGGATGTAAATGTCTGTGTTGTGACCAAGATGTGGTTCAATTTATAAGAGAATACTCTGGCTTTGCAATGTTATAATGCCTTCCACAGATTTAGATCAGGTACTAAGCTGGAAGAGAAAAAAGGTGGAGGTGTCTCAATCTTCATCCAGAAGAGACTCACATCAAGACTGGTGAAGCGGCATGATGTCGTAGAGCATCTTCATGTCCAGCTCACCATCAGCAATGTCCCTTGCCATATTCGAGCTGGCTACTGAATGCCCTATTTGACCCAGGAATACCATAAAACCTACTTATATGAACAGGAGTCACTCAGTGTTAAATGAAATACCATTTTCCTGGTGAACTCAACTACCTAGCCACACACTGGAAAACATATACCACCACTAGTGTGCAAGATCAGAGACTCCTGGACTTTGTTAACACAAATTCTCTGGCCCAACTAGTGAGATTACCCACTAGGGGAAACAACATCCTTGACCCTATCCTCACAAATATGGGGAAATCATGTTTTGTGTAATATCTTTACTTGTCAGGTCTGACCACAAAATCTGAGATCCTCACTGTCTCAGGAACATTTAGAAATTTCTCCAAGACAAACTTCCTCCTTCTAAGCGATACCCTAGCAAGTTTCACTTTCCTCCTAAACATAGAAAATTCTATTGCTTGTGTGGAAATATGCACTGCTAACTTATATCAGCATGTAAACAGTTACATAGAAGTAGTGCCCAGTAGAAATAAGCACAGGGCAACTCCTGGAAACAAACCTCCGTGGCAGAACCACAATAGCAATAAGCTCTGTAACAAAGGGGAGAAAACAGTGGCCAAAAATAAGAAATGCAACACCCAGCCTGTTAGAAATCCCATCATTAAATTAAATAAGCAAGTCAGAAATCTAAATAAAATCACTAAGGTCAAATTTCAGGCAGAAGTAGCCACCCAATCAAGGTCAGCCACAAGGCCTTCTTCAGCTATGTCTGTACTCTTAAAAGTGCTATGCAACAGTGCACTGACCTGATTGTGAATGGCACTACATGCACTGAAGCTGGTGATATGGCAAATCTGCTGACTGACAAATTCAGATCCAAATTCAACCCCATTCATCCTTGAATCTCTCACAAGAAATAACATAAACCAATATACTCCCAAAAAAATAATTCCAAGTCTTGAAAGCTCTACCAAAAGCCAAAAATATTGTATATGTGGGTCCTGGCAATATCCAGGGATGTATCCCAAATTGCATGAAGCAGAACTTATCAATACACCTAGCAAAACTGTTCAACCTCAGCCTTCAAACAGGCTTCATGTCAAGCAAATGGAGGACAGCAGTAGTCATACCCCTGCAGAAGGCAGGGCCGTCGACCAACCTGGGTAACTTCAGACCCACAAGTCAGACCAGCCTGAGATGTAAAGCCATTGAAAGATTTATTGTGGAATTAATCAATAAAAGCATAGGAAATCTCTAAACACTGGACCAATCCCAGTTTGGTTTCATCAAAGGCAGGTCATGTTTACCTAACCTAGTGGACTTTTTTGAAAGAGTCACCAAAGCAATAGACAAAAGTAAGCTAGTACACACCACCTACCTAGATATGGTCAAAGCTTTTGACACAAATACCCTCTCAGGTATTGTAGAACATCTTACTAAGTTAGAAATAAACCACTATGTTGCCCACTGGATTGCCAAATGGCTAAGAGATAGGACATATGCAGTCAAGATAGGGGAAGCTACCTCCACAAAAAGACCAGTCACTAGTGGAGTCCCACAGGGCTCACTTCAAGGACTTATATTGATTGACATTTACTTCTCAGATGTCCAAGCAAATATCAAGGGTCTTTGGTTGACCAAGTTTGTGGATGACTACAAGCTGGGCGCAGTCACTGAATCCCCAAAACTTGCAGACATATTCCAGGAAGGCTTGTCTCAAACAAATAACCTGTGCCAGACTCATGGACAAAATATAATTGCCAAAAAAGTGCCTTATTATATACTTTGGGGAAATGACTGCCTTGGAAACTACCACAAGGAGAATACACCTGTATGAGTCGATTATCCAGTAGTTAAATATTCTGGAACATAAATAGACAGTTACCTACCATTCAACCAAAAATGTGTCTAGTGTTGTGAGGAAGTACTTATATACACTGCTCACATTTTGAACAAAGGGCTAACATCTCAGTCAAAAAATGTTATTATCCAACTGTACTCATCCCTCATCAGGCACATTATTGGGAATAATGTCCCCTTTGATATCTACCTGTCCAGACATATGCAACAACTGAAGTGTCCACAGAGGCTTCTTGCAAAGCGAATATCGATACAAAACCACATGACCTACATGTAGCACCTCAAAGCTCTTTCATTATACTCTACCTCTTAAAGACTATTAAGAAGTGATCTGTGCCTAGTCTATACGGCATCCTCTGATCCAGTATTAATGGACCCACTGCACATCTGCAAATCAAATGGTATCAGAAATCCCTCCTTCAGAGACCTCAACCTCTCCTGCAACATAAACAGAACAGTGTGGAAGAACAGCTACATATCCCACAGGATACCACTATTCTGGACCAGACTGCTAATCCACATAAAACAAAGTTCATGCATGTCCCTATTCGAATGCAACTTAGATCAATGGATAGGCATAAGGACATTTACTCCAAGACCACCCCCCTCCCCGTGTTACTAATGGACAGAGGTACCACCTAAATACCCTATCCTGCAGCAGGACCTCTTTTCAAAACTAAATGGTATTACCCCAGAAACATCCACTCACAAAACAGAAGCATAGGAATAAAAATCATGGTAATGGTATTTTGATCGCCTAAGAGCATAACACAGCTAGACTTAAAATGGCCCTTCAGGGCAGTTAGCCTTATATTCACCTATGAATCTATGACACTATACTTAAAACTTCAAAATATATTCTGCTTTGGGAGGCTAGTAAGGCAGAAGCAACTAAGTCTGTTAATGTTTGTTATGAAACTAAGTCTGTTAATGTTTGTTCATAAGTTCATAGGTGTGTACTAGACTAATGGCCCTGGAGCCTTTACAAGCCTACCCCATAGGATTATCCTGGCATCATGCACCTGACCTTAGTTCCCAGTGCCTCTGTCAAGTAAAGCCACTGGAGTGATCCCTGAGGTGAATTTTCTATTTCTCATCCACTCATCAAGATTTCTCTTGAAGGGGCCAGTGAAGTGCTAGGCTTGACATGTATGGGAAGTCTATTCCAGAGAATGGGCAGTCTCTGGGTTATGAACCTGTGCCTCCAGCATGCTCTGTTGATTGTGGTAATGAGGTTGAGGTCTCTGGAGCATGTGGCACAGAGGTATTGGGATTTCTTTAGATGTAGCATTTCTAACAGAGCTGGGTCAGACATGGTTTTGTAAGTCAAGCAGAGATCACCTCTAAGTAGGCGATATGAGACAGAGAATAGTTGGAGTTTTTTGAGTCTGTCCATATAAGACAAATGTTTAAGGCCTAGGATCCTCTTTGTGAGGTACTTTTGCAGCCACTCCAGTTGTTGCAGGTGTTTAGTGAGGTACATGGCAAATGGGGCATTGTACTCAATGACTGGCCTAAAGAAGGAAGAGTTGAGGGAGACAATGACCTCTTTCTTCCTAGATGCAAAACCCTTAGTAATGAGATGTGCCACATAGAAGGACTTTCTGACCACAGTGGCAATATGGTGGTCAAAAGAGAAGTTGCTGTCAACCTGTGTTCCCAGATCTCTTATAACGCCTTCTGTGTTCAGTGGACTACCATCAATGTGGTAATTCATGGGAACCAGGTTTTTCCTAAAGGGGACGATGACACATTTTTGGCATTGAGCTTAAGGCCATGGTTCTGACACAAGTCAATGGTCTCAGTGAGGCCTTTCTGTAGGATGTCAACATCACTTGCTATGAAATTTCTGACAACAGGGATGAACACGTTAATGAATTCTAGTTATCTCTCACCAAGCATGTTTTGCAATATGAAAAACACTTACAAAAGGAGTGAGACTGTACTTTTTGGGTAAGAAACATGTAAGCAACTGAAAATAAAGAAATAATGTCCCCATCTTCTATGCTGTTGCTAAGGTATATAAAAGCCCTTACCAATACCTGGAATGTCCCATTGTCTCTGCACTATAACTAATTCTCTTATTACAACTAATCATTTACATTTCTGTAATATAACTTTCTAACAGTATTTTTGAATAGTTTGTACAGAAAGATGAATGTCTATGTTATGAAGTTGCACTCCTTTATCAGAGATAGTTTTGACTTAATAGATAAGATTGCTGAGTCAGCATTGGAATATGGCAGTTTTTGGTTATCACTTGATGTTACTAATCTTTATCATAATGATGGCCTGGAAGACATTGTAACTATTTTCAGAGACACATGTTACATATATGTTCAGAGACACATGTTACATGTATGAGTTATTGGCATGCACACATTCATTATTCTTTTATTTTCAGCAGATTAGGTTCGTCTACAGAAAAGGGTACAAAAACAGGGGCTATATATATGCCACAGCTTAAGCTAATTTATTCATGGCCAGTTTTGAATATGGATATATGTACAATTTTAGCACCCATCCAGGGAATCAGATTATCAAAGTATTTTCATTTTTTGCACAATTTACTCTTAGTCTTCAAGGCGATATAACTAATACAACACGTTTTCAACATCATCTTAACCAGAAGAGATTAAATTTGAGCTTTATCGGGTATATAAGCAAAACGCTTTTGACATATTCTTTTTCTTAATTAACGAAAACAATGCAAAAATAAACTGACTCCAATAAATATTGACCTTCTAAATTATTTAATGGACTCATTAACATGCCATCAATTATTAAGATTTAATTACTTATGTTCTGTGGTGAAGATTTTTGCTTGGAATTTAATAACTCAGGCATTAAGCTTTTAAATAGAGGCTATGAGGCTAATCCTACATTAATAGCTATTGATAAGTGCTTGTAATGACAGTTTCAGTGGTGCATAGGAAATACACATATGCTAAGGAATTTCACTTTTCATATACTGAAATACCCACTTGTTTCTTTAAATATAATTATATGACTAAGCTTATTAACACTGTTCTTTTAAAGAATGTGTATATAATTTTACTAGATCTCAATAGGAAATAGTAATTTCCTTCTCCTAAAAGGCAGTATATCAAAGGGGCTAAAAATATTAAGACTTTCGGCTTTTCCTGGTTAGGGGTCGCCACAGCGGAACTCCGGTCTGCTCATGATTGGCAGTGGATTTTTATGGTGCCAAGTTGCCAGCCCGATGCCCAACCTTCAAAGAAGGCATGCCCATTCACACTCGCACCTAACTGCATGTCTTTAACATCACTCGACTGCGGGGAGGACATGCAGATTCCACACAGAAGGCACTCCAGCCGAGAATCGAACGGGAGAACCTCTTGCTGTGAGGCGACAATGCTAACCGCTGCACCACCCCGGCATAAAAAGGGACTAAAAATATAAAATCATAAAATAACTGCATTTAATGATTTTATATTTTTATAAAGGGACTTGTTGTCTTTTGGCTTTTCCCGGTTAGGGGTCGCCACAGTGGAAATCCGGTGCACTAATGATTGGCAGTAGATTTTCATGAATGCTGAGGTGCCAGCTCAATGTTCAACCTTCATCAAAGACACGCCCATTTACGCATGTCTTTCGAACGCCCACCCAACCATGGGGAGGACATGCAGACTCCACACAGAAGGCACTCCCTGTGCTCCAGCTGGGAATCGAATGAGAGAACCTCTTGCTGTGAGGCAACAATGCTACCGCTGCACCACCGCGGAAGCACATTTTTATAAAGGGACTAAAAATATAAAATCATTAAATGCAGTTATTTTATTTCTTCCAAGTGTTTTGCAAATTTTCCAGACTGTGGAAAATGCCCCTGCATTTATTGTAAAATACACAATGTATATCACGTTAAAACTTTCAAGTCAGACAAAAATTCCTATATTCCTCTGAAGGGGTGATTTATGCAGTTCATCGGTCTTGTCTCATCCCATGCAGAGGTGAAAATAAAAGAAAGATAAGGTCTAGGATCCTTGAGCTTTTAAGCATTATTCAAAACATCAAAATTCTGAATTATCCAATAGAAAGATATTTTATAAACAAATAATATACAGAATGGGAGTTTAACTCCTGGGTTTAGAACCAATTAGAAACAGGGAAAGAAATATTGGCATTGAAGTGTTTTATTGTATAATGAATCTATTCACTTTTGAATATTTACAGCACTGCATACACCTGGTTTGAAGTGTGAAGCAAATCTGAATATTTTTATATGAGGAATTATTGTAGTTTTAGCAGCTCAGGATAATTGAATTAAGATACATAATGTGACTGACATTTGTGCATGGCTTGTGGAATGGATTCATTTATATGTGTTGTCCACAATGTCCAAAATAAACAGACACATAGATGTCACTGAGAAATACAGCCAGAAGAATCCATGAAATGTCTGGTCACTATTATATAGCAGGAACAGATTCTCATCTTTATTGATTCTGCCTGATCTAAATCTAGTGATTAAAAGAGAGCGCTATTCCATACAGGAAGTGGCTAGAACTATGCATGATTCTGTTCTTAGGTTCATGGGCAGTTATTAGTCATGCAGTCCAGGAGACCAGTTAGGATCTTAGCTAAGTTTCCCAATTCCTCCAGTGCACTACTTGGCTAAAGTGGCTAGCTCAGACATACACAGTAGGCAAAAAAGAGACAGAGGGAATAAAGACCCAAACTGCAGGCAACAGGTTGCAAGCACCTCATAACCTCAGTCCTCCATGCTAACTGCTAGAGAAAACCCTATATCAAACGCAGAATAACTACATGTTTCGTTATGACCCACAAAAAAGTTAGAAGATGAAATACCACCAACCTGTACCCTAACAAGAAAGGATGAACTGGAAAATGGACTAGCCCACACTTTTAACTACAGTACAAATAACATATAAATTCTTGCACTATGGCTGTGTTCATTCGACTGTAATCCTCTTAAAAGTTGTAGGTACTCATAAGTTTACTCTATCAGTCATTTTTAATGTCCAGATAGCATTGCTGCAAAACAAATAACTTATCGCTTGAATTACAGAAACTGTCTATACTACAATGTTAAGAAATAGCATTCACACTGAAATTTACCTTACATAAATATTTAATTCTATTGATGATCTATTCATCTTTCAGATTTTGAGATACCTGTGCTTGTGAATAAAAAAAAAAAGAATACTTACTAGATGTTTTCTTGATAAATTCCAGTCCCCAAAGGAAGCACAAGGCTTGCAGTTCAATTTGCAAAAGCCCAATTCTTGCCATGCTTAGTTTTTCAGTCTGTCTGGGTGGTCCCACAAGCGTGCTATACATTTTTTCATTAGTGTAAATCAGAGAATTCTGGCAAGTAAAGCTAGGTGAACAGAGCTATAAGTTGTTTATATTTATTATGCCTTTTCAGAATATATAAATTGTTGAGATTTCATTACTATATTTCATCAGTAACAAAAGTATTTCCAAGAGCCATTGTACAAGTAAATGTAGCCTTAGAAGTAATTTTGAACATAATTGATGTCCTTCTAGTATCAAGATCAGAACCAATATGATACTGACAAGAGACTGATACAGCCAATGAAAAGCCCAAGACAGTGTCATTTTAAATTAATTAAGAACAAGTGAAATACAAGACAAATCTGAAATATATGAATTATATTCTAACATTAGAAGAATTGAAACCAGACTCAGAGTAAATCAGAACAATGTTGCACTTACCAAAGCAGGAATACAAATAGGTATTAATGAGATAGTTGTAAATCATGCAGTATTCAGCAAATTGTAGCCCTAATATGTCAGAGATTACTATGAGTCTTATAAAGATTTGGATGCAAAATGTCTTTTAATGGAACTATGAATATGATGAGTTTCAAGGAGCTGAAAAATTACAAACAACAAGTTACCATGCTGAACTATTATAGCATAAATCCACAAGTTGTGTTATTAGTTAATGCATGTCAGAATGATTTAGTAACTGTGATTTTGCAAACAAATAGACCTGTTGCCCTGAGTCAAATGTATTTAGAGATGCACACAAGTGACATTCACAAATAAATAAAAAATGTTAATACTAGTGCATGTATGTAAGCATTTCCATGAATATAATTATGACAGTGACGTACATGTGGAAATAGATCATATCCTTGCAGCTAAATGGGTAGACGTATGGCCTCATGAGCAGTAGGTGCAGGGTTTGAATACATGGAAAGGAAAATAAGCATTTATTTATTGCCCTGTCCCACTACTCAGTTTCATACAAACTCCTCAGAGATGACCTCTGTCTGACATACAAAGTAATCTCAGATCCGCCTTGGTGGGACTGATGCATATCCTCAAGTCAAGCTCCACTGAAGTAACCCACACATGTGACCTCAACCTTGTCTGTGACATCAATAGGACTTGTTGGCAGGACAGATTTGTGTCCAAGAGACTCCTCCATCTGTAGAATACAAATGTTTTTCCAACAAAAATGTGAATTGGCAAACAAGCTTCTTATTTTTTCTGATTATAAAGCTCATAAAGAGGCTATGCCAATAAAACCTTGTCCATAGTTCCAAGGGTAAATGCTGGAGAGGAAGAAAAAAATATACAGAAGTTGACTATAAGAAACAGGAATACATTTGAAATGAACCAGATACTGGATTGGGGGGGGGGTGGAGATCAAAAGGAAAAAAACTGGCAGTTCAGAAATTAATGAATAAATGTGGCATTACAAAGCATCAAATCACATTTGTGAAATATGTTGGATTATTAAAACATTTTTGACATTGATAAACCTGTATGGGATTCCAAAGCATATTCCCTACGTCATGCCATTAATGTTTGGAAGAGCATTAAGGAGGGGGCGGGGAGAAAGAGGTAACTGTAAGTAAAACAGACTGTTCTTAACAGTATTCTAAAACATGACATATATTGCATGCTATAAAGTAAAGCCTTTTCAGTTCTTGTTCATTCTTCTTCTTTCTTTCTTCTTGTTCAGTTTAAAAAAAATGTAGGAACTGCAACATAAAAAGAAAAGAAACCATGGATAAAAGAGCATGATATAAATAAAACTGATATGCTTTTTTCCTTATTTTTGAATGACTGTATTAAGGACCTCGGCATGATCTAGCAACAGGTTTTAAGGGGAAGCAAGTAAATAAAAGGACACTGCATGTAATGACAATCTTTTCTGCAGCAAATAAATGTGCACAATGCAACATGAGAAGCTTGTAGCTGAAGGCAACTGTGTATCTGGTGCTCACGTTTCCATGGAGACAAACTGATAAAGGTGATAAAAACATAATACTCTTTTTTCAATGGCTAAAAGATAATGATTTCTGAAAGCATTCAAGTAGTTTTCTACATCTGAGAGAGGAATAAAGATAAGATAAAATCAGACAGCACTTAATGTATGTAGAACCACAGGCTGTACAATGCTTCTTAGCATGGATAACCTTCATTATAGGTCAGTTCAAGCTTGTGAGAGCAGCTGTCAGTCTGGGGCAATTGTTCCTATTCGGAGGGTTAAACCTCATTATTTGAAGATGTACATAGTCTTGTGTGATTGTATTATGCTAATAGGTTATGGTAACGTTCTGGGGATGTTAAAATGGATATGACAAGAAACAACTGTATAAAACATCAGCTTGCCAAACATTAGTATATGTATGTAACACAAAAGCTGAAACTAGACATTCAGAAAAACTGTTGTACATAACAGGTGGGAATAATAAATTCTTATCATAATGACAGCACTTTCCATATTACCTTTAAATTTTAATGGTCTCACATAAGCTATATTAAAAATGCAGACTGTAAATAGCTATGCAACACCAGACACATCTGGAAAGAGCTGAGCATGTAAATTTGATAAGAAAAGGATTTCAGGATGGTTATTCAGCAGAATATTTGGGACAAAGGAAAAGGGTAGTTCTTACATTAATTGCTAGATGAGCTCCAATGGTGATAGAAGAGGAAAGAATGATAATAATTTTAGATTTGTAGTAGTAAGAGGATACTGGCAAGAGGGGAAGATTACATTGACATTTGTTTATATTCCACCTAAAACTGCCATAATGGAGCTTAAGCAAACTATGGAAGAAATAATCAGCTTTCAGCAGAGAATATTACTTATAGGTGGGGACAAATTTGATTTGCAACAGTGAGGATGTATCAGAGGGGAGCCTAGAAGGAAAATATAACAAAATTAGGTAGATTTTTAAAGAAATTTATGAAACTATTTCATATGGAAGATGTGAATTCAGTACTAGGAGTTCAGAGAGAAATTAAATATTTTCCCTGATGTACAAAAACTAGGCTAGGCTAGACAGAAATTATATTTCTCTGGCTTGAAAATGTTGATATGCATCCAATAACTATTTCAGATCATGTGCCAATAATAAATAAAATTAAAGTGCAAGGTAATGAAATACTGGTAGTCCCCCACCTATCTGTTAAATAGAGAGACATTTAAGGAATGGGTAGTAAAAATTATTCCAATGTTGTCAGGGAAAACAGAAATTTCTGCAGAAAATATAACTAAATATGATGAAAGTAAAGTTTAAAAATAAGGTAAAAATAAAATAAAAAGAGATATGTTTAAAAAGTAACAATAATTATTTAGAGGGGCTGACAAAGGTTAAAGTATTGCAGAGTGGGGGAATCTCACAGAATAAGAAGAGGTGCAACTGCAGAGCGCTAAAGAGGGATTACCTCAATAATATGCATGAGTTTAGACAGACTGCTGTTAAGCAACTGTTGTTTGATAATAACCCAGAGCACAAAAGCTTTCAGCACAACTCAGACCTCAGAAAGTAGAAAGGGCTATTGGCAAGCTTAGGGAGCCTATAACAAGGAAAATAGCCAGAGATCCTGTAGAAGTTAGAAATATTTTGGGAATTCTATTAACATCTATATAAAGCAAAGAAATGTGGAAATCAAGAAAAAGTACAAACAGAAATGTTTATAAAAGAATTAAATATGTCAAGATTAGAGGTAGGTGAGGGTCAATTACTAACAGGATATGAAGAAATGAGATAAAACGGTGATGTATAACCAATCCAGGAAAATATGGTATTCCTGTGGAAGTTTGGACGCTAGAGGGGAAGAAAGTGATAAAGATCTGGAAGGTTCTGTTTAACAGTATTTTAAAAGGAGGAGAAGCATCCACATCCTGGATGAAAGTTATGATGGCTGAAATGTCTAAAGAGGGTAAAGACTCATCAGATCTAGTTTCATACAGGCCCATTTTGATTATAAACCATGATTATAAAGTGTTTATGTCTATAATGGCTAAAAGAATGGTGAAGCTGATGCCAAAATGAATAGATAAGGACCAATGTGGTTTTGTGGAGGGGAGGCAAACATTTGACAACATTAACAGAACAATAATGATCCAGACAGAAGCAGAATATAAGAAAATACAACTGCTGTTTGTGGGTCTTGATGCATAGGAAGCATGTGACAGACTAAGCAGGGATTTTATGAGTAGGGCAATAAAAGCATTGACATTCCCCTGATAAAATAATAAGGTTGATTAGGAGTTTATATGAAAGATCAGAGGCAAAAAATTAAATTTGGGGGTCCTCTCTGATAAGTTCTGTTTGAGCAGAGGAACAAGACAGAGGTGTCCTCTTTCCCCCTTTATTTGCACTATATTTAGAACAATTGACAAAGAAAATAAGACACTTAGAAATTCAAGGATATAATTAGTATGGAAATCAAGAAAAGTTGGCTTGATTTGCAGATGATATTATTTTGTACCTGATAAACCAGAAAAGGACATTTCAGAGTTCTGGAACATTCTGGGACAGTTTTAAGTCTTTTTGGGATACAAATTTAATGAAGGTAAAACAAAGGCAATATCTGTAAACTATGTACTCACACATGAACTGGTTCAGCAATACCATATTTGTAGGGATATAAAAAGAATTACTTATGAGTACAAATTAAAAAGGATTTTGTTATGGCAGCTAGGGATATGTGGGAAGAAACTAAACAGAAGATAATACAAAAACTGAAAAAGTGGAAGCTCTGTTTTATGGATATGGATAGCAAGATACAAGCAGTTAAAATGTGTTTAGTTTCTTTAGTTTTATATACAGGTCAGGCATATTTTTATCAACCAGAAGAGAAGTTGTGGATAATAAATAATAAAGAGTGGAAAGATTTTATCTGTGAGGTGAAGAGGGCAAAGGTCAAGTGATGTAAGTTGATCCTTCCAATCGAACAAGGTGGCTTGGGATTACCTGATTTGATGGGGTATTTGAGCTACACAGTTAAGGCTGATCACATAGCACAAGCAGAAAGCTTTCATTCAAAGGGGTAAGGGATGTTGATGAAATGAGGGGGGCCTCTAGAAATAAGGAGAGACTAGGATTTTGAATATAAATCTTTAAGGAGAATAACAATAACCATACAGAATATTTTAAGGACAGATTATTATCCGAGGGATAAAAATTCAAAGGGGGATATTCCAGGGTGACTCTCTGTCACCTTTGCTATTCTGCCTTGCCCTTAACCCATTAAGCTGTTTACTTAACAGCTTAGACCATGGCTACAATTTGGCTCCTAGAAAACAACAAGGTGTAAAGACTTTTCATCTTCTCTTTGTCAATGATTTAAAACTGCATAGTTCATCAGATGAGGATCTGAAAGCAAGCAGGTTGTCAAAACTTTTTCAGATGATATAAGAATGTCATTTGGTCTTGATAAGTGTGCAAAACCAACCTTTAAAGCAGGAAAACATCAGTTTGTGACAAGAATGTGATATAAAAGAACTTGAGCAAGAGGGAGTGTATAAATATTTGGGAATTGATGAAGGATCAACAATAAAACATGAAAATGCATATAAAACTTAGTAAGGAATACTTTAGAAGACTTAAATTAATTCTGAAAACAGTGTTGATGTCTAGGAAGAAAATCCAGGCTATAAACCAATTTGCTCTTCCTGTCCTAACTTAGAGTTTTGAAGTGATTGACTGGCTCCAGAATGTGTTGGATAGATTAGATAGAAAAACAAGAAGGATGCTTCATGCTCACCAAATGATTTATAAAATCAGTGCTTACCAAGATTATATATTCCCCATTCTGAAGGAGGGATGAGCCTCCTTGAAATTGATTACATGTATAGATCTGCAATCATGGGACTCCACACATATCTGCTGACCGCACAAGACCCAAATGTAGTGAAAGTTTTGAAATATGAGGACTTCTCTGCTTAATTTAGCAGAAGTATATCAGCATCAAGTAGGAATGGAAATCAAAACAGAAGTAGATAAAAATCAGGCAGCAACAAGGATCGGATGAGAAGGCAAGAAATGTGGAAAATACATAAATATAGTTGCAAGTATAGAAAACTCTTGGAACAACCTCATGTTGATCAAGACTGAATGCAGGAATAGTTAAGGAGAGGTATATTGAAAACAAAAGATGAAAGGTTAATATTGGTGACCCATTATAGTGGACTATGTACACATTGGTTTACAAAGTTTGTTGAACATGTTGAAGAAACAGACAAATGTAGGTTTTGTAAAACAGAACTGGAAATAGTCGCACATCTTCAAATCACATTACACCACACCCACTTCCTCCACCACACTATACTCCCAACCACTCATATTCCCGCTAGATATTATTACATCACCCCAAACTACTTATCCATCCATATATAGTACAACCCTATAACTCCTATCCACACCTCCACCTAGAACCAACTTAAACCTTATAACCATGACTATCACACAACTAAGTCTGTCTTCTCATAATTCTTTATAACTCCACAAGTTATCACTCTAGCAATATCCCTAAACTTAGTAGCACAACACTATATTATGCACTCTCGCATACAGATGCTGCACATTATAATAATATCTGCCCACAGTTGTTCAAGAACTACATAACTGACCAATTCAAAACTAAACACATACGCTTGCATTCCTTCTCCAAAAAACCACAATACTTTCTCACACTCATCACCAAAACTAAACACATATGCTCTCATTCCTTCTCCAAAAAAACACAATACTTTCTCACACTCATCACCAAACTCAAACATCTGTATCACCATTTCAACACCAGACTCACCATAAGTGGGGGCATCCACCCCAACCCAGGCCCAAATCCATCCTTTCCAACACAAAGTGCTCCAACACAAATGTCAGAACATAACACCCCCACTATCTTCACCCCTGGGCAAATCAACAACAGCAGCAAAACCAACCATCTCTTAATGCTAAATATTAATATTAGAAGAATCAAAATTAAAATACTTGAACTCCAGGCCACATTAGCACACTACTCCCCAGACATAGTTGCTTTAACAGAAACCTGGCTAAATAAAAACATAGCTAACTCAGAAGATCTCCCTACCGGCTACAATATCATTAGACAAGACAGACCACTTCAGAAAGGGGGTGGAACTGCTTTACTGTAGAAGTCCAACTTAACTTTATGTCAAATACCAAACTCCTACCCCTCCCCCAATAATTGGGACATACTTATCTCACAACTTCATCTTCACCCTAAGAAGATCATCACCATCATTGTGATCTATATTCCACCTGCTAATACACCCGCTAGCCTTGAAGACTTCTTATTCTGGTGTTCTTCCACATACTCACAAGAAACCCTTATTCTGGGGGATTTCAACCTAGACTGGTTCACCTGTATATCAGAACCACCAAGTAATCTAATAAATCTCCATGGCTAGCAGCAGCTAGTCCAAATTCCAACTAGATATAATGAAAAATCTAAATAAGAATCTATCCTTTACTGGGTCCTAACTAACAGCCCCACATTGTACCCCCACACAGGCAGTCTCACAGATACCTTAAGTGACCACAACATAATATACCTTATACGTAGTAGAACAAGTCTATGCAAAACCACTAACTATAAATCCACTAGAAACACAAAACATTTCTCTCCTGAGATCTTCAATACTCTACTCTATAACTGTGACTGGACCCCCCTAAAATCCCTCCCACTTGACCAAGCTGTAGCATATGTCAAAAAAAATAATTTCTACAACACCTAGACACTGTAGTTCCATTGCACAAAATCAAGGTTAGAACCTCTACAAACCCTTGGCTCAGTAAAGAAACCAACAAATCCTCAAGTCCAGAGATACTGCCTGGCTTTACTACCAAAAAAACAAAGAAACCCAGAACCTAGCTAAGTACCAAGAGCTGCGCAACCATGCAAAAAATGCATTAGGCTGGACAAAAAATCCTGCTACAAGACATTACAAACTAAATATCAACACAACCCCCAAAATTTTTTGAAAAATGTAAACCAGCTACTAAAACCAACCCAAAAGGCTACCCCTAAACCAACCACCCCTGACACTAAATTTCCCATCGAAACACAATTCAACTCCCATTTTGTGAACTCAATTCTTTTCTTAGTATCACAGGGCAGTTCCAACCTCACTATCCCCCAACACAAATAATACTAATACAAGCTTTACCCACAAAACAGTTTCCACCACCTCAATCAAAAGCATGCTCTCCAAACTAAAAACCTCGTCAACAGAAGCCAACCTACTTCCCAGCTATTTCTTGAAACTCACAGCAGATGATATTGCTATCCCAGTCTCCACTCTCATAAACAGATCAATTGTTGAAAACTATGTGCCTAAACTCTGGAAAATATCCTATGTTACACCCATACATAAAGGTGGGACCTCCACTGAACTTAATAACTACAGATCCATTGCTTTACTCTCCCTCTGGCCAAAATTCTAGAAAAATGCATCCATACCCAGGTGCTAAAATATCTCCTAGACAACATCCTGCACCTAGTCAACATGGTTTCAGACCTGCCCATAGTACCACTACAGTCCTCATCTGCTTCACAGACACAGTAAACTGTCTCAAAAATGAAGGCCTACAAGTGTCAACTCTTTTTTTGGATATGTCCAAAGCATTTGACACAGTCTCACATCAAATCCTGCTAAACAAACTAAAGCAATATAATCTATCAAATTCCACTCTTACCTGGTTCCAAAGCTACTTAACTGACAGGTACCAAGCTGTGAAATGGGAAAATTCTCTCTCTCCTCAGCTGCCCATAACTATAGGAGTCCCACAGGGTTCTATCTTAGGACCACTACTGTTCACAATCTTCACAAATACCTCCATACCTCCACACACATGCATCTATCATTCATTATGCAGATGATACTACCTTAATCTATGCTGCACAAAATATTCCCAGAAAACTCAGTTTATGATTATAACCTGTTCTAACAAAAACACTGATAACAGTTAATTCACTATCTACTCCACAAATGCTACTCCAATCACTCCAGTGGCAAAGGCTAAGCTATTGGGAATAACCACAGACTCCCACCTAAATTTTGATAATCATCTCAACTTAACTATTAAAAAAGTACATGTCAAACTGGGATCACTCTACTGTATCAAACTGTTTCTTACGAACAACACAAGATCAGCCATTGATCGCTCCCAGCTTCTATCCACCCTACTCTATGCATCTCCCATTCTGACTAATCTCAACAAAACTGTACTAAGCAAAATGGAAACCTGCTATAACAGAATTGCCCGCTTTGCTGCAAACTGTTCATATAGAACTCATCACTGTACTGCTTTGAGACAGCTCCACTGGCTTGAACTGCCCAACCTCCTAACCTACAATCAGCTCTGCCTCCGTCAGTCTATCTATTACCTCCCCAATAAGTGTCCTGTCCTCAAAAACCTAGTACAACATCACTAAGCCAAAAGGCCTCTTAGATCATCAAGCACATTACTACTACTAGAAGTCACCAACAGCTACAATAGCTTTGTAGACACACTATATAGTAGTTCAGTGGCTAAAAAATGGAAGTCTCCCCCCACTAGCATACAAAACACATCGTCCAAAGCCTCCTTTAAAAACCTCATTAGACAACATCTCGAGGAAAGTTGGCAGTGCCATGACTGGTCCCCAGGCTAGTGAAAGCAGATAAAGTACACATACTAAACCTAGAGTACTTGATAATAGTTTTCACTCTTACTCACAAACACTGGCTAATGTACAATGTACGTACTGTACTTGTGTACTATGTATGTATTCTACCTTTGTTCCAAATTTCAGCTGTACACCACAAATCTATTAATTACCTTTAGTTTTAAATTAATGTTTTCTTGTTTCTTCTCTCCACTGTAACTGTTGATGTGCTGCATACCACTGCAAAAACATGTCTATTGTAATTTGTGTGTATACTGATCATGTCTAAATATCTAAATGTATCTGTAATTATTTTACTGTGTGGAGCTTTTCTCCCCAGGCCTCTGCTGAAAAGGGGTCTTTTTGGCTCAGTCAGACACCCCCGGTTAACAAATGTAAAATAAATAAAATAAAAATCTTGTTTCTGGTTGTGATATATTAATGGCAGAAGGACTATATACTGAAAGACATAATAATGTGACAAGACTGTTGCATTGGGGATTGTGCAAACATTAGAATATTGAAATGGCTGAAAATCACTGGAAACATGAGCCACAAGCATTATAGAAAACAATGAAGTTTATATCACATGAGATCACCCATTAACAATAGTACAAAAATGGATGCAAGAAAACGAGCTATAGTATTCCATGAAAAGAAGACAAAACTAGCTTTGATCATTGAAATTGTTACACCCAGTGACTACAGTGTTTTACATACAGAAAGACACAAAGTCATACAAAAACAGGATTTGCAGGCAGAAATGAGTGCAATGTGGAAGAAGGATACCCAGGCAGTTCTAATAGCAGTAGGAGCAATGGGTCTTATAAAAAAGAATTTACAATCGTACTTGTACATATTACTAATACATGTAACACCATACAAATTGCAGAAAGAGTCATTACTGGGCACATTATGAGCACTACAAAGACAACTTCTAGCTAAAATCAAAGACTGAAACAATACTAATTTCATGAACTTTAATCATACTTTGACTTAAGAATGGGGTCCATTCCTGTCATGGTATTAAAAACCCAAAATACTTGGAGAATTAAAACAAAAACAAAAAAAAAAAGAAAAAATAATTTTAATCATAAAGTAACAGAAAGTATTCTAAGAACTAAGCCAACATAAGAATGGAGACAGGAGATTCTGCTGGTAGGGCTGACTGCAATTAGGGGTACTGAGAATAGGTAAGAGCGGACTTGAGAAAACTGTCAAAGGAACCGAGGTATTGGGAGCAAATAAGTTGAGAGGGAAAGATAATAGAGCGGGAAGAGGCCAAGAATTTGGACTGCAGGCTAGAAATTGCCTTCCATATCATGAATTGATATCAGAGTATTGGCAAAGAGAAAAGACTAGAGAAATCCTTATTGAAAGACTTGCATTGGTAGAGTTTTTAGTACAATCTAGAACAGAAGAGTCTGTTAAAAGGGGATGCCTAATATGTAGTATAAAATATTGCATGGTAACTATAGGAATCAAACAGAGGAGTTTAGAAAGGTAAAGGAAGAGAGACTGGATAAACAATTCACAAAGAAATAAGTGAGGATATATGTATGTCTCCCAAATATGCAACAAAGTCTAGAAGATTTAGGATCTTTGCTTAGAACTGTTTACATTGGTATTTTTATACTCCAAGCAGACTCCAAAGAATATTTACTCAGGTGGATTACAAATGTTGGAAGTGTGCTGGGGAAGAAAGAAATAGTTGTGACTACGTTTTTGAGAGCAGAATGAGTTGTCAGACTTTAAAAAATCCCTGCAGACTATTCATTCAGAAATACTGGGTAAGCAAATTGGTATACCCAAGGAAATGATTTCTGAGCTGTGAAGCAGAATTGAACTTGCCTGGAAATAGTAAGACCTTGTTGAGTTTAATTATGGTGGTTGCCAGAAAAGCAAGTACTACAGAATGGTAATCAAAGTCTAAACCAACAGGACTAGAAGTAGTGAATTTAATCATACAGATAAAAGAACTGGAAGGGTGGTCTTTAGAAAAAGGTGGGAGCAATTTACATAGAAAAAAAATGGAAATTGTGGTACGAATACATGCAGAATAGTGTTATGGAGGAGGAATGAGGTTTAAGGGATGACAGGAACTGAATGAGCTATGTAATGTTTGACTGACAATGACTGTACAAAATACAAGTGATGTATAAAATTTGCAACTGAAAATATGTCAATATGGTTTGTTTTCATTCATATAAAATCATGATTGCCTATGCCAAAAGTGATAATTCAATAAAGATGATCCTTGTTTAAAAAAAAAATTATCATACCTAACCATATCTAAGGAAAAATGCTTGCTGGAATACGTCACATCTTAGAATACTAATGTGCAAGGAAATAACAAGCCATATGTATTGGATAGGAGTGTGTGAACAAATAGAACAAGACATACATACCAGTGGTGTATGTTCCTTGTGTCATATTTGCAGATTACAAGTTACTTTACTTAGTTACTAGGAAGATCATGGAGCAGAGCTGGTGTAGATCTGCACAAGTTTAAATCTGTTGTGGATTTAATATCTGCAGATTATTTATGTACGTATCTTGAAGATATGAACTGACAGAGAGCAGTGTGAAAAGTGCACTGAGGACTGTCTGCTCAAATGAACTTATACTTGAAGTTCTCATAGCACTGATGCAAAATGTATGAATATAGAATTTAAGAGGTATGAACAACCTTCAGATATATTTCACTACAAATCCAAAATCTCTACAGTCTAAAGTACAAGTAGATGAAATCATCCAATGCAAAATTTAATGAAAAAGAGAAGTAACATAAGCTATGGGGATTGTCGTCTTACAATATTAGAATATAGGAATGGTCCATTACAGAATCTTAGCTTCTCCCCAGTTCAGTCACTAATCTGTAGAAGATGAGAAAATAAATTATTACTTTCTGCAATTTTACTAAAACCACAGACACAAGGCAAGGTAATGCAGAGTACAGAAGAAATTCACAATGCAAATTTATTTCTGTGACAAGCACTACAAAGGAGTGTTAGAATTACAGAAAGGAGACACAGCAAGAATCCAGTATCGTAACAAGATTCAGGATCATCATCCTAAATCTACAGTGATTTGCCAATCAGCTGAACCAAGATCCCGTGTGGGTCAAGTAGACGATGGCCTCTTGTACATAAGAAACTGAAGGCATCTTTTCAAGACAAGAAAGTCCATCAAGTCATATATAGGCTAAGAAAGCAGAGGGGTAAAAACAGATACCTTATTTATATTCTAGAAGCAGTCTTAAAGTAAGAAGATAACTCTGTTTTATTTCACTAGCATCTGAGCTAAATTGAATTTTCCTAAAAATAGTCAGAAGCCCATAGAGAAAAATATTAGAGCAGTCCTATTAAATATTCCATGTTTGGAAACTGACTAAATATATTTGAAGATCAGGAACTGATCATCATAATAGAGAATGAAAAGAACCACTGATTGAAATATCTACTGAATGTCAATAAAGATCCAAGACAAAGCCGACTCTCGCGCATAGGGGATAAAGCCTTGGCTATGGTCCAAGTGACACAGGTTTGATTACTGGTTCTGGCATTTGACAAAGCTGGCAGGGAAGATAGGTGTATCCATCCTGAAAGGAAGAACAGGGCTAATAGCGAGTTGTAATAGTCTTTCAGAGGAAGGAAGTAGCCTTGCAACCTGTGGGTAGGCATATAGTGCACCAAACCGCTGATGGGCAGTAGCCTTCATTGAACAAGTGCATGGGGACAAGAACTTGTGAAGGGGAAGGCATTGTGGACCTGTGTAATGTGAGTCAGATGTCCTCCAACTCAGGGGTGGGCTTAGGCTAAGAAGTAAAACTGCCAACAAGGACATGAGCAACCTTTATAGCTGCCTGAATGATGGCAGCCCTGGGTAGCTATAATCCAAATGATCTGGACAGAATATCACCATTAGGGAATGAGTGGCTTCAACTCTGACTGAGGAAGACTGGATGGTCATCAGGTGCAGGGGTAAAATGCAAGTAAACATGATCCTAATTAATATAAAATCCCTAGGACATGCTTTGTGTACAAAGAAAGACAACTTAAAATGATCAGTGTATACTAATGAATGACACCATATATATTTCTGAAATACCCTTTTCTATAATAGAGAAATGGAAATGTAATACATGGGGGTGCATGCCATATGTTGCACTTCTTTCTAAAAGGCAGTCAGAGTAATTATCTCATGGATATTAGTTAAATATCCATGTTTACTGTGTCTTTACTGAGCATATGGGCACAAATAAATATTACAATTCCTGACATCTAGACAAGACCTTATTGTATACATGTCATTGCCAAACAAAAATTTATATAAGATAACTTAGCAAAAAAAAAAAGTACCATTATCTATGTGCACTTATTATGTGGGTGATGCAAACAGACCTTGCCTTCTCTGGTGAGTTTTTGATGAGTTTTATTGACGTCCTGTTGCTTTGATTGTACTAAATTAGTAGCACCGATTTAGATGTTTTACTATTTTATTCACTTTTAGACTGCAACTATCCTGCCACTGTTGCCTGTTATTCAAGTTGTGGATCTTTCTTTCACATAAGGTGTGTTGCTTTTACTTAATTTTGACATCCTGTTCAGACTATTTATGACCCCAAATGCCCCCTGGAAACTGACGCCTCTTCTTCCCGTATGGAAAATGTTTGGTCACAATAAATAAGTAAACAAATAAAAGATTGAGTAGCAAATGTGAGCAACTTCAAAGACTTGAAATAGATCTAAAAGAAGATATGCTTTCCTTTGTATTATAACTCATAATAAACAGTTTTAGTGCATGTTTTCATGTTCTTGGTTGTGGTTTGACTCACTGACATCTTTTAATCTGATTTATCAGGCCCGATAAGGAAACTGACTGAAACAGCATAAAATGAAAAAAACATAAACTCAAATACCAAAGTGTTATACATGGAAAGTAAAGGCCCTTTACCCCCATGGAGAGAGAAAGAGACTTTCTGTACCCCACTCGATTATAACCTCTTCCAAAGTCATTATGTGTCATAGAAAAGTATCAGTACCTTGATGTAGCAGTTTTACTTAATACTGTATCACAGGAAAATTCAGCAGTTAATTGTTTGATTTCCATACCCTTACACATGTTACCGAATCTGCAGGGATAGACACTCATGCACACACAAACACATACACACTCAAACATGCAGACCAACCTGAATTTTGACATATTTTAAGCAAAGAAGTCATATGAAAACTATTTCTTTCACTTAAAAACACAACAAAGTTTAACAATGTATTTAGATGTATGCAGTGCCGTAGCAGGATTACTGGAGAGGACAGTATTTAATGGAAAAGTAAAGTAACCTATAATGAGAAGCAGATACTGTATATAGGAAAATGTTACACTGTAATACTTATTTAATGGAACAGTGCTAAATGAAGATATTCAAGGTATGGAACACCTCATATGCTATATTAGCAAGAAGTTGGTCAATGCAGAATGGAGATAGTGAGCCGATGGCCGAGGGTACCTAGCTATGAAGCGGGCCCTCTACGCCTTGCAGAACTATTGGCACTACAGTTTGGTAGCTGATCATGCCCCGTCATGATAGCCAGGTACAGAAATTGATGGCAGCATGATGTTTTGCTTCTGGGCACTTAACCTCATGCCCATTCAATGCACAAACATAAATGCTTGCATTTTTTTTTGAGGGCCTACATCCAATCATTATGAGTTGACAACCCCATGAATTGTTCTGGAAGTGGTTAACTTGAGCATGCTGAACAAATAAACCTTCAAGAGTATGCCACAAGGTGATGTGGGAATGTTTCCACAAACTAGTAGTTAGGCACCATTCTGGTTTAGCCAGTAATGAGATACTTACAACCAATTACTATGGTATAAAAGGAAGTAACCTAGAAGGCTAAAATCAGGAAATTACTTCCTCAACAGAAAGATCACATAAAAGGTAGACACTGGAGGCATGCAATATATCAGTCCGATCTAGGCATGTTTGGTGGAGAACACCAACTTAATTAAGTATCTATACCAGAGAGGAGTCCTGGGTGAGGCCTACAACCAGAGCAATTTAGAGACATCATACTGATTGAAAGTACTGAATGGATTGTGGAAACCTAACTAAAATGGTACCTTTTTTAACTGTAAGCCTAAATATAGTATTTGTTCTGTTTTTGGAAGCCCAGAAGGGGCAAGAAGAGCTGCATTTTCATCGGTTGTATATAAAAACTTTAAAAAAAAAATTCAGCACCTCCAGTGTTCTTTGGATTTTACAATATCTACCTATATCCAAAATAGAATATCTATAGCTATATCTAATCTATCTATCTGTATATATATATATATATATATATATATATATATATATATATATATATATATATATATATATATAGGTATACATGCATTTGATTGGCTGGTGGATGGTCAATCGGAATATGGTCAAAAGCAGTGCGGCAATATCTCAAAAAAAGATCACAATTGTTGCGAATCGCAAAATATCCCCCCTTTTTGACCCATGGTAACACTTGTTTAGGTGGTAGAGTCGTCGGAAATGTCGCATTCGGTGTTTTGTATGACATTCTGAACGTTCGGCAATAAAAAATTCAGTGATAACACTCGGTGTTATACCCGATCGAGCAATGTTCGCTCAATCAAAGAAATGTATTATATATATATATATATATATATATATATATATATATATATATATATATATATATATATATCTGTGTGTGTGTACATATATCTCCAGCTATGTATACAAACACAGATGCACATATATGTATATATCTAATACATTTATTTATTTATTGATTGATTGATTGATTGATTGATTTTATTCATTTGCATTTGTTTTCTGAGAGGTCTAGTGGGCCAGGGTGAGCCCATTTTCAGTAGAGGCCTGGGGTGAAAAGCTCCGAAAACAAACAACATGATAAGGCTACAGTATCAAAATACAGAAATCAAGTAGCGATGGTACAGAACACTACATTACAGAATAGGTGATACAATAAAATACCAAAACGAATAAATGGCTAGAAAGTCCAACACCCAAAGTGGCAACCGTTGAAAATAATTTATTGTAACATAAAACAGAAGTGCTTTCGTCTTGGTGACCAAGACTTCATCAGATGAACACAAGCCACCATTCTTAATCCTTATATATATAATATTATATATGATACAATAAAATAGATAATACAAGTTATACAGATGTTAGATTTTAAGTATGCAAGCCAAACAAGAATACAGTTGATGACATGGGATAATAGCGAATGTGTGATGACATGGGATAACAGCGAATGTGTGAACAATACAGCACTGCAGATTTGCGGTAGAGAGGGAAAGACGGAGAGCAGCAGATTAAAGATACTGAAAGTAACCTATCGTTGTATAGGCATCGAGAGTGAATAGAAGATACGATAGGTAACTGATTACTGAAAGTAAGGTATAACCCATCGTTATATAGGCATCGAGAGTGAATAGAAGATACGGTAGGTAACTGATTACTGAAAGTAAGGTATAACCTATCGTTATATAGGCATCGAGAGTGACTAGAAGATACGGTAGGTAACTGATTACTGAAAGTAAGGTATAACCTATCGTTATATAGGCATCGAGAGTGACTAGAAGATACGGTAGGTAACTGATTACTGAAAGTAAGGTATAACCTATCGTTATATAGGCATCGAGATTGAATAGAAGATATGGTAGGTAACTGATTACTGAACATAAGGTATAACCTATCATTATATAGGCATCGAGAATGAATAGAAGATACGGTAGGTAACTGATTACTGAAAGTAAGGTATAACCTATCGTTATGTAGGCATCGAAAGCGAATAGAAGATATGGTAGGTAACTGATTACTGAAAGTAAGGTATAACCTATCGTTATATAGGCATCGAGATTGAATAGAAGATACGGTAGGTAACTGATTACTGAACATAAGGTATAACCTATCATTATATAGGCATCAAGAGTGAATAAAAGATATGGTAGGTAACTGATTACTGAAAGTAAGGTATAACCTATCGTTATATAGGCATCGAGAGTGAATAGAAGATATGGTAGGTAACTGATTACTGAAAGTAAGGTATAACCTATCATTATATAGGCATCAAGAGTGAATAAAAGATATGGTAGGTAACTGATTACTGAAAGTAAGGTATAACCTATCATTATATAGGCATCGAGAGTGAATAGAAGATATGGTAGGTAACTGATTACTGAAAGTAAGGTATAACTTATCATTATATAGGCATCAAGAGTGAATAAAAGATATGGTAGGTAACTGATTACTGAAAGTAAGGTATAACCTATCGTTATATAGGCATCGAGATTGAATAGAAGATACAGTAGGTAACTGATTACTGAACATAAGGTATAACCTATCATTATATAGGCATCAAGAGTGAATAAAAGATATGGTAGGTAACTGATTACTGAAAGTAAGGTATAACCTATCGTTATATAGGCATCGAGAGTGAATAGAAGATATGGTAGGTAACTGATTACTGAAAGTAAGGTATAACCTATCATTATATAGGCATCAAGAGTGAATAAAAGATATGGTAGGTAACTGATTACTGAAAGTAAGGTATAACCTATCGGTATATAGGCATCAAGAGTGAATAGAAGATATGGTAGGTAACTGATTACTGAAAGTAAGGTATAACCTATCGTTATATAGGCATCAAGAGTGAATAGAAGATATGGTAGGTAACTGATTACTGAACGTAAGGTATAACCTATCATTATATAGGCATCGAGGGTGAATAGAAGATACGGTAGGTAACTGATTACTGAAAGTAAGGTATAACCTATCGTTATATAGGCATCGAGATTGAATAGAAGATACGGTAGATAACTGATTACTGAACATAAGGTATAACCTATCATTATATAGGCATTGAGAATGAATAGAAGATACGGTAGGTAACTGATTACTGAAAGTAAGGTATAACCTATCATTATGTAGGCATCGAGAGTGAATAGAAGATACGGTAGGTAACTGATTACTGAAAGTAAGGTATAACCTATCGTTATATAGGCATCGAGATTGAATAGAAGATATGGTAGGTAACTGATTACTGAAAGTAAGGTATAACCTATCATTATATAGGCATCGAGAGTGAATAAAAGATATGGTAGGTAAATGATTACTGAAAGTAAGGTATAACCTATCGTTATATAGGCATCGAGAGTGAATAGAAGATATGGTAGGTAACTGATTACTGAAAGTAAGGTATAACCTATTATTATATAGGCATCAAGAGTGAATAAAAGATATGGTAGGTAACTGATTACTGAAAGTAAGGTATAACCTATCATTATATAGGCATCGAGATTGAATAGAAGATACGGTAGGTAACTGATTACTGAACATAAGGTATAACCTATCATTATATAGGCATCAAGAGTGAATAAAAGATATGGTAGGTAACTGATTACTGAAAGTAAGGTATAACCTATCGTTATATAGGCATCGAGAGTGAATAGAAGATATGGTAGGTAACTGATTACTGAAAGTAAGGTATAACCTATCAGTATATAGGCATCAAGAGTGAATAAAAGATATGGTAGGTAACTGATTACTGAAAGTAAGGTATAACCTATCGGTATATAGGCATCAAGAGTGAATAAAAGATATGGTAGGTAACTGATTACTGAAAGTAAGGTATAACCTATCGTTGTATAGGCATCGAGAGTGAATAGAAGATATGGTAGGTAACTGATTACTGAAAGTAAGGTATAACCTATCGTTATATAGGCATCGAGAGTGAATAGAAGATATGGTAGGTGACTGATTACTGAAAGTAAGGTATAACCTATCATTATATAGGCATCGAGAGTGAATAGAAGATATGGTAGGTAACTGATTACTGAAAGTAAGGTATAACCTATCGTTATATAGGCATCGAGAGTGAATAGAAGATATGGTAGGTAACTGATTACTGAAAGTAAGGTATAACCTATTGTTATATAGGCATCGAGAGTGAATAGAAGATATGATAGATAACTGATTACTGAAAGTAAGGTATAACCTATCATTATATAGAAAAACAAAAACCAGTGCCAGAAGGGAGGAACTCCAATAAATATCCAAGAAATGCCAGAAACTGGTACGAAAGAATTTATTTAACGAAGGTACAATCCACATAAAACACGTTTTCGTCCACACTGTGACTTCTTCAGATAATACACCAAGTGTAATGCAGGTCTTATATACTGAATGAATCAATTAATCATTCAATCAATGAATCAATCATTCAATGGACATATATAATGACATTTCCAAGTTTAAAAAAACATAACATAAAACCCTAAAATACTCATAAAAATATATATCTAGATAGATACATACAATACACATAAAGCATGTAAATATATTAAAAACTTTGTTGTCAAAGTGGATATTTGATTTGATGTGTATGTATAAACCTCATAATAGGAATATTTATCATATACAATGTTCTAAAAAAATACATACATATTAAATACTACATGCCTTTAACTAAGTAAAGGCATAATAGAGGTGTAATCGTTAAGACCCGGTTCCCTATAAGACTCAAGCAAGATTTGCCAATAGGTTTCTTGGTATTCTAGACGGGTTTCCCATGGTCCACCCCTGTGTTCCTTAAATACTGTTTCTAAAACCAAAAACCGAAACTTAGCACTGGGGCAAGTGTTAAGGTGTCTAAAAAGAGCATTTTTAGAGTTAGCCTTTTGCATCTCATATGTGTGTTCGTAAATTCTCCTTTTAAGTGTGCGTTCGGTTTTGCCCACATAAAATGCGGGGCACACCAAACAGACAGCCAAATACACTACCCCCTGTGCATTACAATTAGAATACCTGGTAGATCGAATATATTTGTTTCTAGCTGATAGAAAAAATACGTCACTGTCTAAAATGTATTGACACTGGTTACAATAACCATACTTGTATGTGCCCGGTCTTTTGTTGGATTTATAACGTGTCTGGGGTCGATACTCTAACAAATTCTTCATATTTTGACCCCGTTTATAAACTATACCCACATTCTTGTTTATAAGTTTTTCCAAATCGGTAATTTCCCTAAAGTTTTCCCATTCATTCTTGATGATATTTCTAAGATGTCCTGAATTTACACTATATTCAGGTCAACTCAGTCAGCTGATCGATATACTTCTTCCCTTGGGCAAGGGAATTCAAAACGCTTTGGCAGGTTCTCATCACATTCCCAGACCTATGGAACATGCATCCGACCCTTCCAACGGGGCCGGAAACTTTCCAGCTCATGGCATGCAATCTGCTGTTAATCTTGACACTGAAGTGCGTTCCACGGATTTTCGCAGAACGCCTCTAGTTTTGCGGTCGGACCAGCCCAGGTCCTCCTCTACACCGGAACCACAACCGGCTGTTTCTACGCCACCTTCCAGTTTTGACTCTTGGTTGAAAGCAGCACCATCCTTCAATTTTGGCAATGAACAATTCCAGGCTACTGGTAACAACAGAACCTTTGGGGACAGTATGGCGGCGCTGGAAACGACACTATACAGGTACAAGGGTTTGATTTTGGACAATTTGTACCTTACTGAATGTATTTCCAAGCGCATTGTCCCCAAGGGCCTACGGGTATACAAATACCCTAACAATGTAGTAGCCGGATCTGAGTTTCATTCCGATTTAATAAATGCTTTTGATAAATGTGGGCTGGAAATTGTCCAGGCCATTATACATCAAAATAATAGAAATATTGCTTTGCTAAATCACAATGTAGAGTCTATCAATCAGTGTATTGTTAATGATGTTTTATTTAATGTTGGAGTAAATAAGCAGAAATATTATGATATAAGGAAAAAGGTTGATAATAGATGCCATGATATTTTAAATAGGAAGTATAAGAAACTACATAGGGATATTAATGAATACCGAGAAGGCAGTCAGTATCCCATGCCACCTAATAACAATAGACAGCCTTTTCAGCGCCCCTCTGTGGTTATTCATACAGAATTAGGCGGGGAACTAGACGAATCCACTGAGAATAGAGCACAGAACAGTGAATTTGATGCCTTACCTAGGAGATCAGAGAGAATACGTAACCAACGTAATTCTAACAATGAAGACCATTTTTCGCCTGCTCATTACCCTCACCGAGGGAAGGGGAGGGGGAGAGGGGGGAGGGGGGGTCATTACAGGAACATCAATCAATATCAAACCCAATTTTGGCAAGAAGAGATATAACCACCTCACTCATATGTCACGATGAATACAGACAAGTTTTTTGTAGAGATGGATATTCCATTTATAACTATAGTAATCTAGAGATCACGGATACTCATTTTGATCTTTTTACCAAGGGGTTCAAGTATATACCCCGGAGAAACAGTAATATTACCAAGGTTATTATGGACTTAAAGCTTTTTATTAGAAAATTAAATTTGGAACAACTGATGGGGACAGATAATTCTGAATCTTCTAACATTCCTAAGAGGCCTAGTACTTACAATCCACCGTTACATCCCCAGCTTAAAAATCTGGAGAATAGGCTGAAAATGAATATTAGAAATCACTTCAAAACAGGTGGATATCGAGCCAATTTAACTGCCCCAGAAAGCACATTGCTATATGACTTGGCACACAATCCAAATATCAGAGTCATGGAACCGGATAAGGGGGGCGGCACTGTCATCATGGATAGGATTTTATATGATGGCAAAATGCTAGCCCTATTAACTAACAATTCCAGATACTCTACTGTCTCTCTTAATGAGATTAACATCGCTTATTTGAACATCAATCTAGTACTTAAGCGTTACTTGGACCTAGAAGTCATTGATTTGGGTATTTATACTTTTCTGAATAACCTACACCCTAGGGTACCATCCATTTTTGGGGTACCCAAGGTACATAAGAACATCCACAATCCCCCCCTCAGGCCTATTGTTGCCTCACAGGGCTCTAAAATCTCACCCCTTTCCAAGTTTCTCGATTGGAGATTCAAAGAGCTTTGGCCCAGGGCCAGCCATTTACTTAAAGACTCCTGGCAATTCCTGAAAAATATTACTCCTGAACTGCTAGTTCCAAATCTTAAGTTTTTGACCATAGATGTAGTGGATTTATTTTATGTTATTCCGCATGATATTGGCTTGGCTGGAGGAAGCCTTAACTACGAGCCCCAATATCAATGTTCATGATATTACCTTTACACTGCATCTTATGGAGTTAGTTCTGAAAAATAATTTTATATATTTTTCAGGAGAATATTTTCAACAGATCACAGGAGTCGCTATGGGGGCCAATTGTGCCCCCACATATGCAGATATTATCCTTTCTGTATGGGAAAAGAAATTTGTTTTTAACAGTGCCTTTACTGAACACTGGATTGCTTATTTCAGATTCTTGGATGATATCTGCATTTTTTGGACTGGCCCAACAGAAGCCATTGATTCCTTTATGGAGTATTTAGCAAATACCACCTCATTTCTTACCTTTACCCATCACATACAGGAGCATAGAGTTGAATACCTTGATGTTTCTCTTGATATAGAAACAGGTATATTTAGATCCAAGATTCATAGAAAACCAACTTTCTCTAATAGTTATATACATTTCCAAAGCAGTCATCCATTGCACCAAAAGAAGGGCATCGTCAAGGGACAATTAGTTAGATTGTCCCGTATGACCTCGGATGACGCAGATTATTCTTTAGAGTGTGATAAACTTATTCAAATGTTTTTAGACAGAGACTATCCATGTGATTTGCTTTATCACATTAGAGATGAAGTTTCACAGTATAGAACAACTAAATACAAACCCATTTTGAGTACTGGAGGCCATTGTGAAACCAATGATAATATGGCGGTTCCTACTGTCTTTAACAAGGCTTTTATTACTGAATATAGTGTAAATTCAGGACATCTTAGAAATATCATCAAGAATGAATGGGAAAACTTTAGGGAAATTACCGATTTGGAAAAACTTAAAAACAAGAATGTGGGTATAGTTTATAAACAGGGTCGAAATATGAAGAATTTGTTAGAGTATCGACCCCAGACACGTTATAAATCCAACAAAAGACCGGGCACATACAAGTGTGGTTCTTGTAACCAGTGTCAATACATTTTAGACAGTGACGTATTTTTTCTATCAGCTAGAAACAAATATATTCGATCTACCAGGTATTCTAATTGTAATGCACAGGGGGTAGTGTATTTGGCTGTCTGTTTGGTGTGCCCCGCATTTTATGTGGGCAAAACCGAACGCACACTTAAAAGGAGAATTTACGAACACACATATGAGATGCAAAAGGCTAACTCTAAAAATGCTCTTTTTAGACACCTTAACACTTGCCCCAGTGCTAAGTTTCGGTTTTTGGTTTTAGAAACAGTATTTAAGGAACACAGGGGTGGACCATGGGAAACCCGTCTAGAATACCAAGAAACCTATTGGCAAATCTTGCTTGAGTCTTATAGGGAACCGGGTCTTAACGATTACACCTCTATTATGCCTTTACTTAAGTTAAAGGCATGTAGTATTTAATATGTATGTAGTTTTTTAGAACATTGTATATGATAAATATTCCTATTATGAGGTTTATACATACACATCAAATCAAATATCCACTTTGACAACAAAGTTTTTAATATATTTACATGCTTTATGTGTATTGTATGTATCTATCTAGATATATATTTTTATGAGTATTTTAGGGTTTTATGTTATGTTTTTTTAAACTTGGAAATGTCATTATATATGTCCATTGAATGATTGATTCATTGATTGAATGATTAATTGATTCATTCAGTATATAAGACCTGCATTACACTTGGTGCATTATCTGAAGAAGTCACAGTGTGGACGAAAACGTGTTTTATGTGGATTGTACCTTCGTTAAATAAATTATTTCGTACCAGTTTCTGGCATTTCTTGGATATTTATTGGAGTTCCTCCCTTCTGGCACTGGTTTTTGTTTTTCTTGGTTGTTCGACTACCAGTGTTTTTGGCTTCTTGTTGTGTTTGCTATCATTATATAGGCATCGAGAGTGAATAGAAGATATGGTAGGTAACGGATTACTGAAAGTAAGGTATAACCTATCGTTATATAGGCATCGAGAGTGAATAGAAGATATGGTAAGTAACTGTTATAGTAGATTATGTGTGGCTGGGTGGCATATGTTGGACTTAGTAAGCTGGATTCACTGAATGTATATATGAGGAGTCTGAGCCATAAGTGAGATGGGGAGGAAAAGTAGGAAGGCTGGGAATATTGGATTTGTTTATAGTCAGTGCTGGTACATGTACATAGCCAATGGGAGGACAGGTGTTGTTTCAGCGAAGTCTTAAAGCATTCAGGGTTACTTGTAGACCTAATTGAAGGAGGGAGAGCATTCCATAGTTTTGCTGTAGCGTATGGGTAATGCATTTGATCGGCGGAAAGGTTAGGATTTGTTACATTAAGCAGCATCTGATTGACTGATCACAGAGGTCTATTTGAGTGATACGTGGTAACAGAGAGGAGAGGGCAGGATAACTAAAAGTCTTATAGATTAGCTTATGAGCTGTGGTTAGTTGCACATATGTTAGATGCGTTCTAGCCAGCTTAGACACTGGAGTGATAAGTCGTGGTGGGAAGAGTGTTTGGCACTGGTTACAAATTGTGTGATTTTATTGTAGCATCAGCCAAGTTTAGATTTAAGAGAGGACTGTATATTAATAAGGAGAGGTGAACCATAGAACAAGGAAGGAAATAGAAAGGAAGAGGCAGGGGACAGTCTTGCTGCGGAGGTGAGGAAATCTCTGTGCCTGTACAGGATGCCTAGTTTCTGATATAGATATATATATATATATATATATATATATATATATATATATATATATATATATATATATATATATATGTTTTTATGTTTGTGTTAATATGCTGGTTGAAAGTTAGGTGTTCATCTATGATGACCCCAAGAAGTTTTATATATGGGACTACTCTGAGGCAAGTGTTGTTGAATGAGTTGATGGCAAATTCATTTTTGGATAGGGGTGTTGTTTTTTTGGAGGTGAATAACATGAGTTTGCTTTTATTAGCATTTAGGACTAAATGGTTATTATACATCCAGATTTCAGTGGAGGTGAAGGCATTTTGGGTGAGTGTAAATAATTCTGAAGTAGACTTGGCCATGCAGATGATGGTGGAGTCATCTGCATATTGGATGACATTAGCATGGGGTATGCTAGCATGGAAGTCATTAATAAAAATGTTGAAGAGCAGTAGACCTAGTATAGATGTGAGACTCAAGTATTGATGTTGAGGAAAGGAGAGAGGAATTGGTGTCATCTGGTTGCTTGTTGGCTATCTGTAAGGTAGTTGAAAAACCAGCCTAGAGTAGAGGGAGATATACCTAAATTGGATAGTTTAGTCAGAAGAAGAGGGTGGGAGACAGTATCAAATGCCTTGGAAAGGTCAAGAAATAGTAAGGAGACAAGGTATCCTGAGTCTCAAGCATGGCTGACTATATCCCAGAAAGATATAAGAGCAGTGGTGGTGCTATGACTAGGCCCAAACCCGTGTTGGGTTGGGGAGAAGAGCTTATGGACCTCCTGAACTTTTTAGGATTTTGCATATGGTCATTCTGCAGAGTAATGTAGTAGTCTTGTTTGTTTTTGATGACAAGTCACTTTACTTGATTATGCAATTTTTTGTATTGAATAAAGTCTGCAGGGTTTTTACTTGCATGGCATAATTTCCAGGCCTTATCCCTAGCTTTCATCAGTTGTTTGGTGGCTTTGGTAAGCCTGGTTGGTTTTCACTCTCCTATGTCGGAGAGGAGTGAGATTGTCTAGTACATGGAGGAATGTTGAGTTAAAGAATCCAACAGCATCATTCAGCGGTAGGACTGTAAGTGGATGCCAGTTGATATTTCATAGGGAATTGTTGATGGTAGTTGGTCAGAAGTGGGATAGGTCTCTGGTAGGCTTATAGTGGTATATATTAAGCACTGGAGTTGAGCAGATCTGAAAGAAGTACTCCCAAACTACCATCAGTACGTGGGTATTCCTACAAGGGGTGATAATATCCTGGACAAGGTGTACATAAACTTAAAGAAAGCTTATAAGGCAGTGCAACTTCCACAAATGGAAACCTCTGACCATTATACCATCTTGCTATTGCCAGCTTACAAACCTGCACTGGTTAGAGAGAAACCCACAAAGAAACACATCAGGGTATGGCCGAGGGGGTTATGGAGGCCCTCCAAGACTGCTTTGAAAAGAACCAACTGGGATATGTTCAAGGAGGCAGCCACAGTAAATCAGCATCTGAACATTGATGAATACACTGAGGTAGTGATGGCACACATTTCAAACTGCGTTGATGGGGTAAAAAATACAAGAGTATCACTATTAAAGCTAACCAGAAGCCATGGCTCACCCCGTAAGGTGTATGAGCTTCTGGAGGAGAGAAACGCAGCTTACAAGACTAAGGACAAACCAGCCCTAAGTGTAGCAAGAGGTAATCTGAAGAGGGGTATAAAGGAGGCTAGGAGAGAGTATGGCAGAAAGGTGCAGAGGCACTTTGAAGACATGAAGTATGCAAGGAGACTACGGCAAGACATACAGGAGATCACTGACTACAAAATCAAGTCAGCACAGTATGAGGACAGCATAGAATTCCTGAACAGTTTTAACACCTTATTTGGTAGATTTGAGAAAAGAAACAACAGGTTGGCACTAAAGCTACCTACTGATGAGAAGGATGCAATACTCAGCACAGAGGACGTAAGAAGAGAGCTAAGGTGAGTGAACCTAAGGAAGGCTACTGGCCCAGGCAACATACTGGGCAAGGTGGTAAAGGGCCGTGCTGATCAACTATGCACCATGCTCAAGGAAATATTTAACACCTCTCTTGCCATGGCAAAGTATCCTCATGCTACAAGGAAACTAACATCATCCCACGACCTAAGAAAACCACTCCCTCCAGCTCTAATGACTACAGACCAGTCGCTCTAACATCCACTGTTATGACATGTTTTGAGCGGCTGATCAAAAAGCATCTTTCATCATGCCTACCTCCTGATTTTTACCCTCTGCAGTTTGTATACAGAGCTAACCGATCCACGGATGATGCCATGTCAGTAGCACTACACATTTTCCTTGAGAATTTAGAGGACAAAGACAACTATGTGAGGGTGCAGTTCATAGACTTCAGCTCTGCATTTAATATGGTGGTAGCAATGCAGTTGATAGAAAAACTGGCACATTTAGGAATCAGTAAACATCTCTGTAACTGGATCATGGACTTCCTAACTGAGAGACCAGAGAGGGTGTGTTCAGATAAGAACCCATCAAAGTACATCACAATTAACACCAGGGTTCCACAGGGATGTGTTCTCAGCCCACTGTTATTCACCATCCTGACCCATGATTGCTATGCTAAGTACACGTCAACCATATCATCAAGTTTGCTGATGACACCACAGGCATAGGGCTTATCACAGAGGAGGATGAAAGGACATATAGAGGGGAGGTGGCATCTCTGATCAGTTGGTCCAAGGGGAAACAACCTTGACCTGAATGTAAGCAAGACCAAAGAGATTATCATCAACTTCAGGAAAAGGAGAACAAACCACCCAGTGCTCAGGATCAATGGTAATAGAGTGGAGAGGGTTAAGAGTACAAAATTCCTGGGTTTTCACATATCAGAGGATCACTCATGGTCGGGAAACACCAGACAACTGGTCAAGGAAGTGCACCACTGCCTCCACATTTTAAGAAGACTGAAAAAAGCTGATCTTCTTCCTCATATTCTCTCCACCTTCTATAGAGGTGCAATAGAGAGCATCCTCACCTGCAACTTCACAGTGTGGTTTGGAAGCTGCACAGTTACAGAAAGGAAGGCACTACAAAAAGTGGTCAGGGCTGCAGAGAAGGTAACAAGTTCCAGTCTTCCATTGATACATCTTTATTCTGCAAGAAGTGTCCAAAAGGCCACCAAAATAATACAGGATAACATGCATCCTCCGCATGGACTGTTTAAGCATCTAGCATCGGGCAGGAGATATTGCAGCATCGACTGCAGGACTACAAGATTCAGTAACAGTTTCTACCCTACAGTGATTAGACTTCTGAACTCAGGCACTAGTCCCAGGGGTCTGGACACATAATAAAGCAATTTTTATTTATTTGTGCAATATATGCTTACAAGTATTCCAAGTAAGTGCAATATTTATTTATTATATCCACAGTCAGTATTATTTAACTCACTCAAGTGCAATATTAGACAAATAGTGTGTTTTGTATAACTTTAAATAGGGTAGTTAATTTAACTCAGGGGAGAGTATTTTTTTTGTATATGAGTGTTGGTAAATGTATCTGCTCTTTCTTGCGTGTATTGGGAGTAGTATTGTGTTTGTTAGTTATCTTTATTCCTCTTCTTGTATGCGTTGTTTCACTTTCCTTTGTAATCTCAAGAATTTCGCAGATGCACAAAATTTCATTTAGGCTACGCATGCGCAGTTCTAAATGACAATAAAGTTTACTCTGACTTTGACTTTTGACTTTGATGTATGCCGGTAGGTGATCACTAATGCTGTTAGGTAGGGTGCCAGTGGAGGAGATGTTACTAGGGTCAGAGACAAGGACCCCGTCTAATACTGACCCATTGTTTTTGTTGGGTCTGGTTATGGTAGTAATGAGTTGGGTGTACTTAAATAGGTTGATACTGTTTGTTGGGTGATGATGTGTGATGTCTAACCAGTTAATATTCACATCACCAAGTATGATTGTTTCATTCTCTATATTTTTGGATGACCAGGCTAGTATTTCATCATGTAATGGGATATTGTTACCTGGGGGGGGGGGGTATGTGACTATAATGCAGATGATTTCACTGCTATTCATTTTCAAGTAGGATATTAGTATTTCGGCTGTAGAAAATGTGGGAGTGGGTTTGTTATATGGGCCTATATGGAAAGTATTATGGTATATGAGAACAATGCCCCCACCCTTATTTCTGGGCCTATCTGTTCTCAGGCAAGAGAAGCCTGATGGAAGGAATTCAGAGTTTTTAATATAAGATTTTTGCCAAGTCTTGGTTGCAGCAACAATATCTGGCTTATAGCGTTCATTGCAGGCATGGAAATCTGGAATTTTGTTTCTGATGTTTTGAAGGTTTATGGTAGTGAGGTTAAGGGTTTTGTGACAATTTGTGTGATAAAGAGGGGAGTGAGTGCATCCAGGATCGGGGTGAATGTCATCACATAGTATTAGGTTGTGCTGAGGGTGTATGGGGTTAGTGGGTTGCAATTTTTTCTTTGTGTTGTATTCATGAATGGAGGTTAGTTTTATTTTAGTTTTTACATGTAAGGTTAGAATTTTTATCTTTTTAAGGAGGGAGTACATGGTGATATAGAGAGGGTGCTATGTCAGAGAAGTAAGTGATTTTGGGCAGAAGAATGTCAGTTACATGACTGGGCATGTAATATTCATGCATGATTTCAGGAGAAGTAAGTAAATGTAGAAAGAGGAAGGGTGGAGAGAGAGTAAGTAGTGCTAAATTGGTGGTGAATGGCATGTTGTGATGAAGGGGTAGGTAGGGTAGTGAAGAGTAAGATCTACTTGTAAGATAAACTGAGATCTGAAAGTGTGGTGGAGTACGAGATGAGATGTGAGATGGTCTGTTATACAATTATAAATATAGTGAAATGGGGGGCTGTAGTGAAGAATTAATTAGTAGAAGGTTATGATTGGGTCAACAGTAGAGGCTTTAAACATTTGTCTTATATGGACATGCTAAAATAACTCCAACTATTCTCTCTCTCATATCATCTACTTAGAGGCAATCTCTGCTTGACTTACAAAGCCATGTCTGACCCTGCTCTGTTAGAAATGCTATATCTAAAGAAATCCCAGTTCCACCACACCATACACTCCAGAGACCTCAACCTCATTACCACAATCAACAGAACATGCTGGAGGGACAGGTTCATAACCTAGAGACTGTCCGTGCTATGGAATAGACTTCCCATACATGTCAAGCAGAGAACCTCACTGGCCCTCTTCAAGACAAATTTTGATGAGTGGATTGGAAATAAAAAATTCACCCCAGGGATCACTCCAGTGGCTTTACTTGACAGAGGCACTGGGAACTAAGGTCAGGTGGCACGATGTCAGGGTAATCCTATGGGCTAGGCTTGTAAAGGCCCCAGGGCCATTAGCCTAGTACACACCTATGAACCTATAAATGTAATTGATGTAGGGGTGGGTCGGAATGGGAGTAGGGTAGGGGAGCGGAGAGAGCCTGAGTGAAGCAAGGGTGAACAGAGTGGGCAGAGGCAGGAGTGGCAGATTATGCTTCAAAAAATTATCATTAGGATTTGCACTTAAGTTTATCAGTGAGTAGTACAGTGTTTAGAGTGGGGAGACTAGGTGAGTAAGGACAGATGTTGATAATTTATGGAGTGAGCCCTTGGTTTAGAAAAGAGATTAGACAGGCAGGAAAGTCTTAGCCTTTAGCACACTTTCCTGAAGATACTGGTAAAGCATTTTATTTTCTGTATAACATGAATTTATGTATGTCAGCTTGGTAGCTATACAAAAAAAAACTGTCATCGGAAAAGCACAAATTATAAAAACATGAGCTCTGAGTATTTTGGTTTTTAGACTAAATACTGCAATGCCATGTGCTTAAGCCTAAATGGTCATGATTGGACATGCCAACGGATGCAATGCAGAGTTCTTTTAGTTAATGTAAATGTTAAAGAATACATAATGCTGCTTAAAACTATATATACAATTTAAATGTGCCTGTCAAAGTTATGGACAGAAATCATCCTCCAATGAATGTATAATGGCAGCAAAAAAAAAAAAAAAACCCATATACTCCAGGTATAATTTAAGTTTAACTTTACTCTGATGAAGTTTCATCTTATGAAGTCCATTAACATTTGTTGTTTTTACACTTTGTTGTTTTATTTGCTTTTATTTTATCATGACTGTGTTGCATTGGAAGTCATTTATTTGTTGCAGTTTCTGTTACAATGTCTGTCTGTTATGACAAGACAGAGAACAAACATATTGTCAGGAATGTAACAATGCCTACTCCATATTAGCAGAAGGAACTCTCTTTGTTGCAAATGACCAGCTCTTTGTAGACCTCAGATACTACATTACTATCTTACTTATGTTACATCTTTGTTAATCTGATGAACTTTTATTTTATCTGCATGGGTTTATGCATGGTATTGGGATGTGAAAAGTAAGAGTTTGGGCTCTGTTTAGATCATCGGCATTATAGTCTTCAGCATTTAGTAGTAAAATCATATGTTTCCCTTCCTTAAATGGAAGTTGATTGCAGCTTCTTTAATAACAGCTTCTAAATACATTTTTTGGCAGTTTTTGGAGTGTCAGACATTGGAAGATTGGCTAGTAGATTTTTTTCTATGACAGCTGCCAGACTGAGGTTATGCCCAGATAATTCTGCATGTTGGTCATCCACCCATAGAAAGAAATTCTCACTTTTCTTATGTTTTTATTTGGAGCCATGGAAATTCATGATGACAGACTTGTCTGAGTTCTTTTCATCAGGACTAACAATTAACCCTTAGACTTTTACATGCAACAATCTGAGTTATTTTATTTTCATTGTTGATAATAATTAAGCCTTTCTAAACTAGATCATTTTAGAGTTCTGTAATTATTCATTCTTTTACATGGCATTCAGATTTAAGTTATACTGTAAGGTGCATAGCATAGCTTTAACTGTAGCAGTAAAATCAAAGCAACAGTACTGATGTAAGACTTCTGCACATTACCACATGTTCTGACAGGTTACATTTTATTGGCATCATCAGGAATGTCCAACATATAACTTGTCAACATTAGATTGTAAACAGACAATGTGATGAGTTATGTGCTTTTGATAAGAACTATAAGTACATTTCTTAGATTAAGAAAAAAATGAGTGCACTATGATGGCTACACTGCCATAAAATAATCATTTTCTTATTTGTCAGGTGGTCATTATGTTCTCAGTTTTGTATGTTTCCCTCAGAACATATGTGAGAGCATTATATGTATAAAATATGACATGGCCTACCTGTATTTATCAAACACTTTTTATATATAATATCTTTCAGCAGGTACATAACAAATTATACAGCACCCTTTATTCAAATTCTAAGTAATATTTAAAATCATTAGTCATTAGGCTTTATAGAGATGTATAGTCCTATAAATGACACTGTATAAAATATTACCTGTTGAGTATAAATTAGCATATCTTATATATCTGGTAAAAGGTTTATGATATGCAAAATTTGCAGATAATTGTGAAATATTTTTAGTGTGTTACATCTGCTGAAGTGTTGCAGTCAGCACTGTATTTTCCTTTCCCACATTATTTTAAACCCTTTACAAATCAATGCTTTGGCAATGCAGCAATGTATTTTATGAGCAACCACTTTCTTACTAGAGTAATGTCTTCTATGCTTGTTTTAAATCTTATCTCTACTGAACTGTAACTAGGTTAACTGGTATCCTGAGTGACCCCTCCAGACTACTCCCCCAAAACCTCAAACTTAAGTGGAAGAATGAAAAAAAAACAAAGAAGCAAACGCCACTGTCAAATGTAATTGTCGATACTCCAGCGAGTAACACACTGAGCTATTAAATGTAAGTGTGAATCTAATGTAAGTATCAGCATCCGTTTAAGAAACCAGGTACTGGTGGCAGCTGTCAGTCACATCTGCTAACAACTTACAATAGGGAGAGCTGCCCACTTTGCCCCTCCCTAGTTGCAGTCCTGTGGCTGTTCAGGTTGACATAAGCTCCGCCCACTTTGTTTCTTTATAGTGCTGTACCTCCAGTCTGCCCCCTGATGACACTGTGCATCCAGATTACATTTTCTCTTTTTCATCTCTCATGCAGTCTTTATGTTCCTGTTGTCCTCATTCCTCATCCTTTCGTTACACTCCATATTCCTTGTAACTAACTGATTCCACTGGAGATTGAAACCGGGACATTCTTCATGTGATTGCCACTGCACAATGGAACCTTCCAGTCCATTGTTTCTGCTAATTACTACCATCAGATATATTGCAGCTAACGTACTTCCACATCTAATTTAACATTTTGGGTATACCTACTAATACTTTTCCTCAACCATTGTATAGGGAACAATGTCCAAACCCTTACATATATCCCACATATAGTGTGTCTCCTTGTGCCTTTTGTCAGTTTTGATGGAGACATAGTCATAAACCTGGCTCAATTTAAATTGCTAAGACCAAATTGTTGCCTTTCTATCAGATAGTTTTCCATTTATGAGCTCCACTTGTATCCCTTGCAGCATCTTCTCATGAGCATGTGCTCTGAAGTGAAGCAGGGCTAACTGGTTTGTAATTACATTGCACAGTATGTTCCTGATGTTAAGTGCACCTGACAGTTTATATTGCCTTTTTTAATTAAACTTGGTTTAACCAAAATCATTGCCATTCTCTAAACTTCTGATACTACTCCTGTCCCCTAATTGTGTCACTTTTATACCTATGTACTTGCCAGTTCTCTCAACATCTAATGATATACACCTTCTTGGAGTGTGCCGCCAAGACTATCGCACACAGAATTCTCTCGGTCACTTCATTATCTCTCCTTCACTATCATTGCCGTTCTTTTGCAGATGCAGGGCGGACACCTCATTCAGCACATCAGCTGCTGTCATCTTCTTTGTGCTTCTTTCCCCTTTTGCAGTAACGGACGGGTACATTATGGGTGGGCTAAAACTCCACTGACTTAATGGCTGGGCCTGGACTATGACACAACTCTGCAAGGCACATTAGAAGGTGATCCAGAACCACCTCACCACCCTGATCCTCTCCAGCTCCTGCACTTCCTGTCATGTGACCCAGGAAAAGCCCCTGTACAGTACTCTCAAATGAGGGGATAACACTACAGAGGCCATTGGTGAGCCCTCAAGATCACTTTCCACTGGATGGTCCTCATCACTCTGCAGAGCGTCAAGCATGGAAACTCCTGCTGCTGTGGCTAAGGATATGATCACTGGTGGCTGTTTCAGACTGCAGTGACTGCTATCTCATTTCTGCCTGTAGCACAGCTGTCCCTTTAAAAAAAGCAAAAAAAAAAAAAGGTAGAAAAACAATACAACACAGCCAAAAAAAAAAGAAACAGAGAAAAGAAAAAGAAAAAAAAGAGACAAATACAACTAGTCAGTAATGTACTTTGCAATTTATTAAACAATATTATTTTACATTTCTGCCAGCTATACACTATACTTGCCCCACCACTTGGAGAAACCATTCCTTTCTCCTTTAACAGCAGTCCATTCCTCCTCAATCTGCTATGGCAAAGGGAAACATAAAATAAAGAGTGAAGAACACAGCACATCCCTGACAGCAGAAGGCAGTTAGACCTACTGTACACTGCCAGTCCACACACATAATGCTAACTGTAAAAAAAACACCCCCACCCCCACCCCTACATCTTCTTCCCAGTGGCAGAGAAAGTCCAGTTGTCAAATCCTCAGGTCACTGTTGTTACACTGTTACATTGTTCACCAGAGCAGGTGATGTTAGTGACATCACTCACTGCCCTGACAAGCTGCTGCCAGGCATACAGTTTACAAAGGGAGCTCTTATAGTCTACTGGTGTACCTGATGGTCCCTGTGCAACAGGTGACAAAAGATTCTGCACTCCTTGATGTAACAGGTGTGAGTTCTGCCAGAGTCTGCGCTTGCTGAGGACATGTCCACTGATATCATCAACTTCAGGAGAAATTATGGTAGCGTGGGGACATGGCGACACATAACGGACATCATGTGATGTCAGTGGTCAGCAGGGTTGTGTGATGTACATGGACAATAATGTGAAGTGCATGGTTGATGCAAAGTTACTTTAGTGAGGCCAGGCTTCACACATTCTCAAACCCTACCTCTGTCCATGGATGAGCAGGAACAGGCCCCTTAGCATTGACTAGGGGTAACAAACATTGCATTATTGGCATAATTCAAAGACAACTATGACAAATCACTTCATTATCAATATTACCATGCTAAGAACATTGAGTGACATGAAAACCAAATACATGATCACCATTTTGCTGGAGTAAGTGAATTAGTAAATCAGAATACAGGACATATCAAAGTGTACTGCTCTAGGCAAACTTTACAGTAGACAGGACAACTGGTAAAGGCTCACAGCACTGCAATGGCCACACAAAGGTCCATGGAAACAACAGACGCTGTCACAGTGCAGTATAGTGTGTGATGTAACACATCCCAGTGCATGACAATGGTCTAGTAGGCTGGGATCCCAATGACACAGAGGTAGATGACAATCAGGACATTTGCCATATGCACACAGACAGCATGTCATGCTACAGAGGATATGGGGCCGCCAGTGCTCCATGAACAGACTGTGCTACTTACATATGTCCAATAGGCAACATGCATGACTAACATGCTCCCAGCTGCCACATTATGTCACAGCATTAGAAAGGTTTCACTGTGTCACTCAACATGAATATTGCCACCAAGGATGCTGGGGACAGTATGGCGGCAGTTGTCAGCCTGCATAGACACTAAAGCATACACACACTGAGTTACATGTGTAACCTACAGGTGTGCATGTCTTGACATAGGATCAAAGCACTGAGAATGGGAGGTAAAGTTCACCACACTGAAGGTGAATGTGCCACTATAGGCCACATGCATGCCTGCTATGCATATTCTTAAGCAGGATGAGGCTGACAGGGCTTCCATTTCTAGGTGTGGCAGGGAGTGGACATAATAGGGCAATAATACAAGTGTGTCACCACATTTCTGATATGTCACTGCATGCCACTCTCAAAGCACAGAAAATCAACAAAGATAGGCTGAAGCTGGGTGAGGACCAACCACACAGAGGCATTTCACTGACATGGTGTAATTCAAGGTCTCCCTCACTAGATAAAGTGAGAAAACCCATCTAACTGATGGTGGCTTGGAGTTGGGAGCTGGGGTGGTGGCATTTGAGTGAGTAGTAGCACATGGCACCCCAGTGGCCTGCATTTGTCAATTATTACTCAAACAATCATGTGTGGCTTTATGTCATCTGAGGATATCAGGCTGTAACAGCGATAATCTGCATTACAAGGTGTGCATGTGCCCGTAGGCATAGGCTATGTATAAGATTACATTATATCAGTCTGTGTGCCATATGGTGATGGGAGTCTCAAATGTGACCCAGCTTTGCTACAGGTATGCTCTCTGTATGTATCCACAGGTTATACTGGGATAAATTCAGCATAGAAGACTGGAGCGTGCCTGATGTCAGTAGGTCACTGGTGACTTACAATGGTAGCGTAACTGCAAAATAGGAACTCCTGCTCGGTACGCAAATGCACGGCTCAAAACAAAACCTGTTGAAGCAAAACGAAGAGAGCCAGCATACAGTGACCTGAAACAAATTTATTGGTAATAAACCATAAAAAACAACAAAAGAATCAGACCGGTTTCGGCCAGATCAAATCACAGCCTTCATCAGTGTAAAGAAAAAACATCAATTGTTGAGCCTTAAGTATACCCATCTGAAATCTCATTGGTTGAGTCTAAAAATATTCACTCAAACCAGGTGGAAATAATCCACCCAGTTTCACAATCCATTTTTTCTCTTTGGTATTTAAAATAGAATGCCACCCTGTCTTATTACATCTATTAGCCGGTATTTTGTCAATAATCATAAACGAAAACTTGGCAGTTTTATGGACCAGATAATGTTTATAAAGTGCATTATTAGCCTTCTTGTTTTTGATATTGCTGATGTGCTCAGAAATTCTAATTCTGAATGGACGAGAGGTTTGACCAACATAAAATGAGCCACACTGACATGTGGCCAAATACATCACCCAGTCAGTACTACAGTTAGCGAAAAAATCTAAATCATAAACCAATGAACAATTTCTGCTAGAAAACTGTTTAGATTTGTTCACTTTATCACAATTGGTGCAATGGCCACATGGAAAGCAACCTGTCAATGGATCACCTGTCAAGGTAGTCTGCAAATATTGTGGTTGTCGATCCATAGCACCATGTTTGTAATGATTAAAACAGGAACCAAGGTTTCTCCCTTTACGAAATGAAAATAGACATCTGTCAGGTAACATATTTGCTAATTCATGGTCACATTGCAATATATTCCAATGCCTGTGTATAATCTGTATTAGACGGTCAATGTTCCTGGCATAGGTAGTGGTAAACCTAAGGGGTGCAGTGTAAGTACTAGTTTGGTCCTTGTAGGTCAATAAATTTTGCCTATCTAAGGAATTAACCAGATTGCTGGCTCTTAATACATGACCCATGCGATATCCCCTGGATCTGAATCTGTCAATAAGATCCTTCCGCTGTAATTGAAACGAAGAATCATGAGAACAGATTCGCTTCATCCGAATAAATTGTGATTAGGGGATATTGCGTGCAACTTGTGGCGGGTGAAAACTCGAGGCATGAAGGATGGTGTTATACTCAGGATGCTTCCTAAATACTTCTGTACCTAAAGTATGGTCAGATAATCTAGTAATTAGAACATCAAGAAAAGTGATTGTGTTCATATCATAATGAACAGTAAATTGTAGGCCCCAAATGTTGTTATTCAAATAAGATATAAAATCATGTAAGCCCTGTACATCACCTTTCCACACCATTCAAACATCGTCCAAGTAACGTCTCCAGATGTCAATATATTCCAAGAATAAATTGTTATGGCAATCATAGATGACATGTTTTTCAACAAAGGCCATAAATAGATTCGCATATATAGGGGCAAACGAAGCCCCCATAGCAGTGCCTTTCATTTGCCAATAACAATTGTTCTGTTAAAAGAAGACGTTACTTGTAAGAACAAATTTAGCTAAATTAACCAAAAAAGAATTAAAATTTGGTTGGTATAAGCCCGCCACACATGATGTGGAATATTGGTATATAAAGAACTGACATCAAGAGTACACATCAACCAATCTGGCTCCAACTGGCTATCTGAGATAATTTGTAAAAAGTTGGTGGTATCATGTAGTCGTGACCGTATCAGACTAAGTAAGGGCTTCAGATGTTTGGTGAGATATAGTGACAGAGGTTCCGTAATATACCCTCTCCCTGAAACAATAGGTCTACCAGGCAGATTGATTGGGTTCTTGTGGACTTTGGGTAAAAAATAAATATATTGGGTTGCATAATCCTGAACCATAAGCTGTTGTAAAATATCATTAGTAATAATAGCTTCATCCCTGGCCCAAAACAAGAACTCCTCGATTTGTTTTTTTAAACCTAAAAGTTGGATTGATGGTCAGTGGAGAGTAATATCTCTGATCCAACAGTTGTCTGTTAGCCTCTTTGTCATAATCACACCAGTTTAGGATAACTACAGCCCCACCTTTATCAGCAGAAATAATAGCAATATTTTTTATTGTTCTGCAGTTCCAAAATAGCTTCTTTTTCGGCCAAAGAAATATTATTAGATTTAAAACGTACATCAGATCTAGAAAAATGAAGATCTTTGAGAATGCTATTTTGAAACTGATGTACCAATGGATGCATAGGTGGGTTTAAAGAAGATTTGTGATATACAAATCTATCTCCACTATAGTTTTCAGTGTCACCAAAAAACAATTTAAGATTAAGATTTCTACAAAATGATACCACATCCTGAGCCAATATATCCTCAGAAACCATGAAACCAGGTACAAAAGAAAGTCCTTTATTCAATACTGACAGGTGGATAGGTGATAAAACAGTCAGACAAATTTAAAACATTAATATTTGCATTAGCATTTATTTCTGCATGACCATTTTCAACAGACTTTGTATACTGTTTATACTTCTTGTGTTTCCTCCCCCCACGCTGGTACCTGGGCCTAAAGGGATTGGCCCTGGTGTCCTTTTGGGGGATGGTGAGCCTGATACCGACTGTAGTTCATTATCAGTACATGATGAAATATCCTCAGTTGAAGAACCAGAAACTGGGCTCGATTTCCTAAGGATAGAGTGAGGTCTTTTTCTTTTGGGAGTCCTTGTAGAATTAGATGTAAATCTAACATGTTTGGTATAATTTAAAAAAGGATTAGAACTCTGGTAATCACCCTGATCTCTTTGAAATTTTTTGATTTTTCTAGTGCGTAGTTATTCCTCTAAAATGCTGAGGTCTGTCGCTACCTTGTTGAGTTGTTTATTAAAGAAGGTTTCACCTTCAAAGGGTTTTACATCACCTACTAGCTTGGTAACCGTATCTATTTCTTTGTCAATAACACAATCATAGAACTTGGATAAAGCATCCACAAAGGACATAGTAGCCTGTTGTTGTATTGAGGACCATTAGTCAGTTAGTTCCTGGTCAGCAACCCCAACATGGGGTTGGATACGTATTCTCAAACCTCTAGGGGTAATCCCTTTGGCCAAATAAGCCTTAAACAATTTAGAATGCCATATATTTGATCTAGGTGATCTAAGGTGTTTATGTAACTGTTCAAATGCTAGTGCACAAATTGATTCTGAATCCGGTTGATCCATAGTACTGGTGTTTTCCTGTAAAAGAGAACCCAAACCAAAAGCTCTAAGGTCCTCCCTATCAGCAGATAATCCTGTAACCAAACTGGAAAGATCCATGATTCAAAATGCTGACAATAATAGTCTATAACTATGTCAGCTAAAATAATTTTGATAAGAATATTAAAGGGACAATCACAGCTCAAAACTACTGAATAAAAGACCTAAAAAAGAATTTTTCATAGGTTAAGGCTGCACCCCTATTATACATTCATAGAATAATTTGTGCACAAGCAAAAATTGGTTTGAACAAGAATGTGGCTAAGGCAATATGGTAAAGGATGATGCTGAGACAGGAAAATAACTGACCAATGGGCCAATATAACAGCAACCTGGCTCTAAAAAACTAAGAAAAACAGATACGGTCAAAAAACACAGTATAATGAAATATAATATATAAAGACCAATATATTTTGGTCTATATAAACCAGGCTAGCAAGTGTATAAATCCCCCAAATTGAAGGTCACCATATATGCAAACCAAGAAAAAATCAAAGTATAAAGGATATATAATATCCCAATGTGGTGTGTACTTAATAACCTAATAACAATAAGAAATTCAACGACCCTGTATAACACTATGTATACTAGATATTATATAACATATAATGATACTTATACATAGGAAAAAACAGACTGAAAAGACAGACTAAAGAGTGAACATACCAAGGTTCAATCTCGTGAAATATTGGACCATAATTGGTCTTAGACAATTAAGGAATAGGGTAGCCCTTATAAACAGGCTTACCAAAACATGATGTATATGTTTCTATCAGTTTTTCCAAAAAAGAACCACTCAGCCACAGACAGAGATTAATACTCAAAGCTAATGTCACCAAATCAACCTCACAATGAGAATAAGGGAATAATACCTATGTTCACTGGCCCAAGTTGTATACATTAGATGTCAGGTGTTGAGCAACTAATCCCAAAAAAGGAAGATCTACAATCCTTAACCAAAGTCGCTTAATATTAATGACAAAACTTAGTACAAAAAATGCATCATGACAGGAAAAATGTTTTTTTTAAAACAGATATAAAAATAAAGCCAAAGCATAATATCATTTGGAATTAAATCCAAAACACATGAGCCCCTCAATCACAAACAGTAATGTTATGAATATTAGATAAATGATTGCACAATATTACAATGGTGAAAACAAGTCCAAAAAGCTGATGTAACCACTTCTTTCTTGCGACGACAATAAAAATGAAGGAAAACAGTACCTGTGTTCACTGACTCATATTGCGAACATTAACCTTCCCATATTGAGCCACTGGTCCAGATAAGAAAAGTTTACGATCCACTCAGATAGGTCGCTTGATCCTAATAGCTGAAAAGTCCACAATATGGCAAAATAAAATGAATAATTCCCACTCCGTTGTCAAACCCCAAAATTTGAAATTTAACAAAACCGACTGACCGATCCTAGTGATGTAGACCAGAAAGCCAGAAAGTACTGTTAAACACATACAAAAACAAAAAAGAACCTTTGCGGGTCGCTATATATATATGTTTCCCTGGGAAAAAATTCACTGATCCGTTCCTTTGACATTTTGTAGTTACGTGCATTTGGGTTGGATAATAGATGATTCACTATTTCTAGCATTTGATCATATAATATGAACCTGGTTATTTTGAGGTCTGTTTGCAGTGAATCTTAAATATGATACACTGACTAGAAACCTGATCTCCACAAATATTCTATCCATGGAGTGAGTGTGTGTGTGTGTGTGTGTGTGTGTGTGTGTGTGTGTGTGTGTGCATGTGAGCACATGGGTGTGTGTGTGTGTGTATTTGTGCATGTGCATGTAACAACATGTGTGCATGTGTGTGTGTGTGTGTGTGTGTGTGTGTGTGTGTGTGTGTGTGTGTGTGTGTGTGTGTGTGTGTGTGTGTGTGTGTGTGTGTGTGTGTATTTGTACATGTGGAGTACTTCCCCTATAAAAACACTCTGTGGTTCTTTTAAGATTTTGGAGTTTTGTGTTACTAGGCGATATTTATTTTACTGACGTTATGTGAGATCAAGATTATGTAGGGTTGGTGTTTTTTTCGATGATTTGATTTTCAGTGTTTATATACTTTGACATTTCTTTATAAAATCATATATGTATATGCATACGTATATGTGAGCAGGTAGGCTTGAGTTTCTACTGCCATAAGGCCCAAGGATATACAAACTCGTGTATATATATATATATATATATATATATATATATATATATATATTTATAATAGCATAATAATAAAATCAGTCCATTGAGGCAACATCCTCAGTTTTTAAATGAGGTGTATTTACAGCGGCAAAGAGAAATACTTGTGTGCAACTAAACCTGGCATGAGAAGTAGCAGAAGCAAAAATCCAGGCTATTTGCAACAGCCTTTCCCGAAGAGTGGAGTTCATAGCTGCAATATTCCTTCATAATTTCTTTCAAAGAGAAAAGTACTTACAATCATCAGTACTTTCAACAGTAACCATTTGAAATGTCAGGAACCACTAGATTGAATCCAGAAATATGGAGACTGAATGGCCAAAAAAACTGACTTTCATATATTAACACCAAGTTGGCCATTTCTAAGGATATTCCATTTTCTTCAAGACATGGTGATCTTGAAGTTGGTATATTTATGTTTGAGGGATGTGGGGATACAGGGTGCCCCTCCTCATTAAAGATGTTTAAAGGAGTAGAGTTATGTTTGAGATTCACTCTTTTCCCATAAGTTTTTTTCTTCCTGTCCTGTAGCCACTTGGCAATGCTGATATTTCAATAGGGAGCCATTCAACAGACTTTATTACACAGATAAAGGAAAATTCCATTAGTTTCTAAATACTTCCTTTCTCCTTTTTCTTCTTCAGATCTCTGAGACACTTTTCAGACTTAATATTTTATGGACATTTTTTAGATTGCATTTTGCAGCTCCCTGGAGACAGCTTGTTTTTTTTATCTTCTGTTGACCCAGAAGTTTGGAATTTGGTTTAGTCCATAGGTATTGGCCATTGCATATCCCATCATTCACTTGATCTTCAGTGGTTCCTATACAGACTTCCCCTCTTTTCAATCTGCTTTGCATTTCTCTCTCATGATGTACCCTCTCTTAAAACCACCCTAACAGGCACAAACTTACACCGAGACATGCATGCTCCAAGCTCAGCATAAGCTATGCTAAATGACCCCCCCTCCCCAGCAAAGAACCACCATTTCTGACATTCTCAGACAGGGTGTAAGCTAACAACAGCCCATCTGTATTTGCTGCCAGTCAGTTTGATACCTTTGTAGACTAAATGATGAATAAGGTACTGTTTGATTTTTTGGAGATGTTTATCTGTGAGCTAAAGGCATCTACATCTTTAAGTGGAAACACTTCTTAACTTGGCAGAACAGAACTGTGTAGTAATCCAATTAGTCTGTCAACATGTAATTCTTATCCAATATATCTTAGGCACCTGCATACTCTGAGTCTTAGTAATTCTACAGTCAATGTACGTATGTCAACTGTTAGAGTGAATTATGACCTTTCAGACCTCAGATATGTGGCACAGTATTGGCTGCTCAGGCAGTTTCCTAAGGGAGTGTTTTTTCTTTGTTGAAGAGCATATACCCTTCATGGGACTTGAACTTTGCGGCAGACAAGTTTGCCTAGTGACTGCTTGGAACTGCTTACTCAGCGAGATCAAAGTTCATCTCTTGGAAAATGTTGTTCTTGGTGCCTATCAGATTTGTGTAGTTTGGGTCATTGTTTCAAGCCCTTATGTACAGTGAGTCATATCTAGTATTTGATAAAAAAGACGGTGTCCTTCGGGGGAAAAAATATTTATTTATTTATTTATTTGCTTAATATTTGTTTACCGGGAAAGTCCGACTTGGAACAAAGCCAATTTTCAGTGGATGCCTGGGAAGAAATGTTCCAGATGTATGTGTTTGTAAAATATGTTTTTTCCTAAATATGGTGTAAGAGATTTCCATGAAAAGATAAAGCCATTCCCCAATTTTCTTGTTGGCAAGAGAGCAAGAGAATCTTCACATCCCTGACATCAGTCAGCACCTCAGTTATTACGTGAAGAGGGTACATGAATTTTTTGAAGATGGACTAGTTCTTAATCTATTTCCTTTCTGGTTATGTCAGGGATTATGGTAACACTCAGTTATGACCCATCAAGGAGGGTTATTTGGTAAATCAGCAGACATGACAAGACCATGCCTAGTCATTTTAATGCTAACGTTTTTGCCACACCATTTAAAGAACAATGAAAATGTCACAATATAGTACTTCTTAGAAGGGCATATAAATACAATTATTAGAAAAATCTACACTTGCTGCCCTCAAGTTCAGTTTTCATTACCAAAACAATGAAATACTTAACTATATTACTTAACAAAACAAATTTACGACAGGTCAGGTCTTTTCAGCATTCATTGGCTGCCCCAAACTGCCAGTATTTTAAATAATGCACTTTGAAGTTTGTACTGCAACAAATCATAACATATACTAGTAGACCAATCCCAAAATTACAATAAACATTCCATTTCTGACAAAGAACTATAATACTATCAAAGGTTGAAATCCATAAGGTACCTCCATCATGAAATACGATTAACCACTGTCACATAACCTTTGCATATTCATCTTAAATGGAACACAGCTGGGGGGACTAACATTCTGCATGTGCCAATTAAAAGCTATCTACATCCTGTGTTCCTGAAGTTAATAAATTATATGAAATTAAATTAATAAATACTATCAGGCGACAAATGAAAATCTTTCAGTATCTGAATAAACCAACAGATGTCCTGCTATTTATCATTAATTGTGCTTTCCAGCACATAACCTTTGCGACCAAGACATTTCATTGAGTAATGCACTCTGTGGGATCATGCCTACATACCCAGAGTGGAAAGAGGTAGTGATAACTTGCTTCATTCCATTAACTTTGACCCAGAGAAGCTAGACTGTAGGAATTACATATGGAATAATATTTAAGATCATAACAACATTATTTACTGACAGTGGCTTTGAGAATACAGTTACAGAAACTGACACTGGATATAAGTGGAGGTGGGGGGCTCTTCTAACAGTTATTTAGAAAAAAAATACATGTTCTTCACAATCAAATAAATTGTGAACTCAGTGAGCATTCAATATTCAACATGCAATCAATTAGATGACACCAAAAAGCCCTCTGCATATATTTATTTTGTTGCATATTGTTTCCATGGTGTACAAAGAAAATCACTAAGCCAATACATACAAGAAATACAATTCTCTTATAACTCGCGATGCAATTTTATTATTGTGCAACCCAGTAAAATATTAGCAGTTTGTATTCATCATTGAAAACAAGTGATGGTTACTTGGTCAAAAACAAATAAATAAACGTACGACACAGCAAATGCAAAGAGTTTCAGTATATGCTGCTTAGAGCTCTGACACACCCCTGAGGATAAGACCGCTTTTTCAAGGGAATTCATATGCTGCCATGTAAGGACTAATGGCAAAGGATCAGAGATAATTAATTAAGTATATTTTTAAGTGGGAAAATAGCATACTGAATGTCATTTCCTCGTTGTCTGATTACCATTTAAATCAATTCAGGGTAACAGGGAACTTGAGTCTATACTGGCTTTGAAATGCAGAGAAGCAGAAAAGATCTGTCTCTGATGGGGTACCTATGCAAGCTCTCAATGGCTGCAAAGCAGAAAAAATGCAATCCCATTGACAAAATAATGAAATGCTTCTTTGTTTTTATTTGAAAATGTTCTTGAACTGTTTAAATTTGCTGTCCAGGATTTCTGCATATTTTTCCAGTTTGAATGGTTTGGTGTTTCATGCAGACCATGCAAAGAGTTATAAAGCTCTGAATGCAACCCATGTTACCCAACTTCAGTTAATGATTTGAGTGCCTGCTAGAGCAAGCAGGGGATGAAGAAAGGAAAGGTAAGGTAATCTCTGCTCCCATTTATCAAATGGGACTGGGATAACATCCTAATGCATATGGGGCCATTTTATATTTATGCCAGAGACCAGGGTGTGGACTGACAAGCTGAGTCTGGAGAGCAGGTAGGTTTGAGTCATGCTGCCATAGGGCCCAAGGATACACACCCATAACCATATCTCATGGCCTTTTGTAGCCTAAGACATAAAACACCATTATAAATTATAGATGAGGACTAACATAGTGACAGAGTTGCACTGCCTTGAATCGGTCTAGCAACTCTCTGGCCCCTCTCTTGCTGAACGATTTGTCCACCAGCCAAGGATAAGGACCTGGTCAGTAATCCTGACCAGGACATTTCTCAGCAGAGGTACGTTGGATTAAAGTCATGAAGGGACTCATGACAGACAACGTACTGCTGAAGATGAATAAACTCCAATGCTACATTTTGATGAATTTGAAAAAAATGCATATAAATAAGGTTGTCAATGTGTATTTCCTATAAAGGCAGGCAATGAACAATATACTCTGAGCATTTGTAGGAAATAATTACAAGGAAAATTTGTCCATAATGATATAACAATGTCATGTTCTTGAAAAATTAATCCTAACAAACAATTTTATTATTAAATCAACAAGTCAATACATTATAAGTAGCACTGATGTCAGAATCTTTCCTGATAAAATATGGCAGCAGTACGAATAGAACTTGATTGACATAAAAATAATCCGAGTGTCCTAAAGGAAAATACAGCTGTAATCCAGGTAAAGCTTACTTTGGTGGTGACCATGCAGCCTTTTACAGGTCTTTACTTCAGCACAGTTTAGGATCTTCTTGCTGTTTTGACATGCTAAACAACTTACATGACTGTGTGTTACAGAGGAACATACAAAATATGCAACAGTGACATTAACAAATTTGTATAAAATCAAGAGGAACAATGCAAAATCACACTTCAGAAAAAAAATGTGAGAAATAGCACAGCCAGAGATGAAATGCATTTCTGAGAAACATTCAGATGAATAAATACACAACCACCTTACAGGGTAAAATTCAAAATGGATTTAAATAATATCACATTAGGGACACATCATTAGTACAGTGGTTAATATGTATGAGCATTTATTTCATTGACAAAACATACTTTACTTTCTTGGCACTCCACAAAACAACTTTCCAAGCAGAGTATAAAAGAGGAACAAGAGTAGTAGTATATAGTAGTAGAAACAGGAAACTGAAAAACAATCAACACACTATTACACAAAGAATGACAATTAATACTGACAGTTTAAACAATTGATAAAAAGAGTGACTTGCAAGCATCTGATCTAACCATGATCAATTTAAAAATCCTTTACATGTCAACTAAATAATATCTTTTAATTACATTGTTGATTGAGCCTATAAATGACAAAGTATTAAACTTTAAAGTGAAGTACATTTTTTAAAGTTTAAATTTTCCTCCACGGTTTTGCCTTACCCATCTATAATCACAAATAACTTGTTCTAATGCTGTAACCTTAAGATTGACACACTGACCATTATGCTGTAACCTTAAGACTGACACACTGACCATTATGCTGTAACCTTAAGATTGACACACTGACCATTATGCTGTAACCTTAAGACTGACACACTGACCATTACACTGTAACCTTAAGACTGACGCACTGACCATTACGCTGTAACCTTAAGATTGACACACTAACCATTACGCTGTAACCTTAAGATTGACACACTGACCATTATGCTGTAACATTAAGACTGACACACTGACCATTACGCAGTAACCTTAAGACTGACACACTGACCACTATGATATTCAAGGAAACATAGAACCAAAGGGCTCAAGTGTCTCTATTCCTTACTTATTCTAAATGTTCCTGTATTAGTAGTGAGAAAGAGTGTTTATTCTTTCTCTGCTATATAATGTTAATATGACAGGAAATGGCAGAAAAAAACACTCAAGTGGACAGTTTTAGTGCCTTAATAACTCCAAATATTATTTTTCTTTTGATTGTATCTCCAAGTAATCATTTTTTTTTATTCTATCAAATGTGGGCACCACATAAACGTACAAGGCCTAATCCATTGAACTGTTATTTTATCAAACAAGTAATCCTCAAACCCTACTTGTTGAAGTTCCTATTCACCCAATGACGTAAACATTGCATTTAAATTCAACAAATTGTTTTACTTGGCCAACACCGTGAACATTAAATATGCTGTAACACTAAACTGTAAGTAATAAAGTGCAATAACACCAGTCTGTGCAGATTTTTTAACTTAGTTTTTGCAGGGGGGCAAGCGCCTCTGCACCCCTCATTGCCCAAATTAAATATACCAACTCCGAGATCGTGTTACTGAGAAAAAGGGTAAACTAAGAAAAATAAATGTAGTTTATAAATATCACCTGTTTATGTTAATTTAAAGAAAGTTTTATTTAGTTACCTCCAGTTTTAATGATACAATTTTACATACAGCTTCTAAACATCTGAGTACTAATTCTTTACTCAGTGACATCATACTCAATGTTGATACAATGTTACAAACAGCTTCTAAACATCTGAGTACTAATTATTTACTTAGTGACATCATACTCAATGTTTTTGAGGATGGCCAACTAAAACAACTCGATGGGTATAAATTCAATGTTTAGATCATTCGCTGAATAGGAAGTTTGACAATTAGGGTTGGATGATTAGTTATTCGATAAAATAACAGTTCAATGAAATTATATAGACCCAGGGATAACACTTCTGTTTATTTGAAGATATGTATGAATATTTTCTAATAGTGTCCTAAAATAGTTATGCATTGACATATCACCAATACATTTTCCATGCTAAAATTAAATCAGATGACAACTATAAACAATCTTACATCTGCTAGAATAAATAAACGAGTACATTTCAAATGTTCTTTAAGGCAGAAACAGCTGCAGAAGTTGAATAAACCACAAAGATGACAATGACAAGTGGAATTTGGTGAGTTATGAAATATATCTGGTTTCTGTTCTGCTCTGTTTTGATGTCAGTATTATTGTTGAATTTATTTGGTTCGTTATCCAAGAGCTTTTGTCTAGCTGTTGCTCTAGATCTTTCCAATATGCCTTCCAGGCATCCTTAGCTGCGTTGTCTCATAGGTAGATATTAAGGATGCAGTCCACGGCACCATTAAGGAGACTAGTCCAAATTTCCAGTTGTCCCAAAGGGCTGTATGGTTAAGTGACTTGCTCTAGGCAAATGAAGGCCTAGGAAATCAAACCATGTACTACAGGAAGTAGCTTGTTAACAACTCTTCCTGGAATTACACTGCCTGCTAACCATCAGCTAGCTGAGAATCACTGGCACATTCATTCCTCATGGGTGACAGACTTTCCCATCTCACTTGTTCCCTGTGAGACAAGACCCAATCTCTGAGCCATCATTCTGGCCCGCAAACATACACACACACATGCATACACACGCACACACACAAACCCACAAACACACACACACACACACACACACACACACACACACACACACACACACACACACACACACACACACACACACACACACACACACACACACACACACACAGAAACATAAAAACACACATGCACACACACAATCCTACAAAGATGCACATACATGTGCGGGCAGGCGGGCGCGCGTGCACACACACAAACATACACACACCTGCACATACATAAACACACACACACAAACATACACAAACCCACAAACATACACATGCACACGCGCGTGTGCACATACATACACACACACATGTTTCTGCAATGCACAAAGCCTTTCTGAATCCAAGAAATTGCGTCTTGGGTGGGTCATCCAAAAATATGTGAACAGCTTGTAAGATAAGAATATGTTAATATTAATGCAGTACACCAGTAATGTGAACCAATATGTGTTATCACTCCATATTATGTTCAGAATTTTTAATGGAAAACATCCTTGATGTAAGACTATGTGTTTAGCACTGGTTCCATCAAGTAATTACTAATTAATTTATCAAAATTTTCAAGTAAAGTGCCATATTCCTCTACCCAGATGATTAAAAACTGATTTGTGCATCTTGAGTATGCAATAAAATGAAGCAATTTGTGCCTGCAGCAGAAAGAATTTTTGTCAGTCTTCTATTTAGCCCCTTCCTGCAACAAAATAATTTTTGATGACATTGTTAAAGATGCTCATATTTATGAAGGCACAAGTGTTTGTGTCATTTAAGTGATCTTTTTGTACTGTTAAACATGCATTACTACAATTTTCTTGCATTTGCCCCATAAGTAGCTCAGTGCCTGTCCCATTTAAGATACTTGATTAGTATGAAAGTTCGACATGCCATATTATGCAAGTTATGATAAAGGGGAGTCTCAAAAATGCATACGTATGTACCAATAGGTATCAGTATGCACCTATACATTTCAGGGGGGGGGATTCTGTGCAGGCAAATTGGGACAGTTGTATCCTGCATAGACTACCAATCCAGGTAAGTGGGAATGAATGTATGCATGGGAATATGTGGTTATTTTAGTGTCCAAACTTACAATCATATTGATAATATGTGAGGGTGTCCATGACTATCTGTGCATTGTACACAGATGCTTATTGTCAGTGTCTGTGTGATTCCAGATGCAGAGATGACCACCACGTGCCATGACCTGTGACTGATAGCAATACAAAGAGCACTGATGCAGAGTATGCATGCATTGCATGTGTGTATGTCTGTCATTATGCATGTTTGTGTGTGTGTGTGTGTGTGTGTGTGTGTGTGTGTGTGTGTGTGTGTGTGTGTGTGTGTGTGTAGGGGGGGGGTTTATGAAGCTCTCTTTGTACCCTGATGGTAATCATTAGTGTTCTGCTCATGATCTCTAGTAGTTTGACAGTTACTTTGAAAATTGCCACAGTAGCTGTCAAATCCCAAATTATGTAAGCTACTAGGACAATTGCTAAACTACCTCTCAAGATATTTGCCAGAGTTTTTTGTGTTTGGGTGAGGGTTGTGCATGCAGCTGTGTGTATGAATACAGTCATATGTAGGTGTTTGTATGGTGATATGACTGGGATCCTTCCTGTGTGAGTGGAATGAATGTACCCTTGAATGTATTTGTCACTGGGGGGGGGGCTGTGTTTGTAGGATGTATGCTACAATGTAGCAAAGACTTGTAGCTCACTGACATCAGCAGTGGTGGGGTCTGTGTGTGTATGATCTTGTAGGATGTATGCTACAATGTAGCAAAGACTTGTAGCTCACTGACATCAGCAGTGGGGGGCTGTATGTGTATAATCATGTAGGATGTATGCTACAATGTAGCAAAGACTTGTAGCTCACTCACATCAGCAGTGGGGGGGTCTTTGTGCGTATGATCTTGTAGGATGTATGCTACAATGTAGCAAAGACTTGTAGCTCACTGACATCAGCAGTGGGGGGGCGGGGTCTATGTGTGCATGATCTTGTAGGATGTATGCTATAATGTAGCAAAGACTTGTAGCTCACTGACATCAGCAGTGGGGGGCGGGGTCTGTGTGTGCATGATCTTGTAGGATGTATGCTTACAATGTAACAAAGACATCAGCCAAATAATTCATAGTCATGCAAATTCCTCAGTAATGAGGTGTGACCCTTAGGATATATCCGTTAATATAATTTTTGAAAATGCAGTTGCTCTCAGGCATTGCATACCCAGCTGTTAACAGTGGAACCTACAAAAGCCCACAGTCGCCCATAACTGTGCAATAAAATGGAATGTTGTCTTGGATTACTGTCTACTCCTGCCAGTAGCTTTAAGCTGCCCTTTGTAGCTCATACAGTTGCAGTTTCTGTCTTAGTCAATAAGAGCTATTATTTTATACAGCACATTATCTGGCATGTTCTGTCTACAAGTCTGCACTTTCTCACTTCTTACTGTAACTGATACCATAATCTGTGTACCCCTTTATAAATCAGCTCATTTGGTTACATACAGTTTTGTGTCTGTTAGCCTGTGTATCTATCCATAAAGTAAGTTGTTTAGTTACATCCCTCCATAAATTAACTCTTCTATTTACATATAGTTTATTCTGTGCACTTCACCACTAATTCTCCAAATTAATAGACAAAAATGGAAGGTGAGACTGCTAGCTCTTGACATTCTGTGGTAATTTAGAAACTGCCTGATACTCACAGAAATAATTCTGTCTGTGAGAAGGGAAATATTTAATTAATCTTGAAGTTTTCTTTTTGCCAAAAACCACGGCCTGCAAGCAGAGCTCCATTGTGATCCAAACAATTATAATGTCTTATGCTCAGACTATAAAAATGTTTACCAAAGTCTCATAAAACTAGGAAGACTAGGTCTATGTGAAAATCCAACACTTCATCTTCATTATGCACACCTACAGCAATGATTCACCAAGAGTCAAATAACTTCAAATCAATTACTGTAAAACACCACACTAACAAAAATATCCCAGTACTAGGTGACTACAGTAAGGCAAACAGATTCTTTAATCACAAGGGTGGATAAAGGGGCATCACAGTGGTATAGCTGATAGCATAGTCACCTCACAGCAAGATGTTCCCCAGTTTGATTCTTAGCTGGGGTGCCTTCTGTCCGGAGTATGTATGCCATACCTTGTGTTCAAATGGGTTTCCTCTGGATGCTCTGGTTTTCTCCCACATTCAAAAGATATGTAGTAGGTGGATTGGACACCCTAAACTGACAATAGGTGTGAGTGTGCATGTAAGTGTGTGATGTGGAAGATTTACTGCAACATGGCTAGCCATCCAGTAGTGTAAACATTAGCTCTAGATGATTATCACTGGTGAAGTGACATCCCAACTTCATGTGCAACAAATGGGAAGAGGGGTTGTGGATGGATGGATGGATGGATGGATGGATGGATGGATGGATGGATGGATGGATGGGAGGTTGGATAAAGATAGTGCTATAGTAAGCTGACTTTCAGATGTCAGGATCTTGGGTACCACAAGGACTTTAAAGACCCTTTCAACTGAAAAGTATGACTATGACATGGTGAACGACCATGGAGGAGTGACTGACCTGGGATGGACAGCAGTAACACTCATCATAAATCACAATGCATGTCATAAATGCAAGCAAGACACTGGTCCTGATTAAAATCCTTTATTCTCCAAGAATGATTCACGGGTGCATGTATATACATATATATATATATATATATATATATATATATATATATATGTGTATGTATGTATATATGTCTAGATCACCACATCCATAAACCTTATCTTAGGCCTTCCTCTTTTCCTGTTACCTGGTAGCTTCAGCCTTAGCATCTGTTTCCCAATATACTTAGCATCTCTCTTCAGCACATGTCCAAACCAACGTAATCGTGCCTCTCTGGCTTTGTCTCCAAATCTTCCAACCTGGGCTGATCCTCTAATATACTTATTCTTGATCCTGTCCACCCTCATCATACCCAGTGCAAATCATAACATTTTTAACTCTGCCACATTCAGCTCAAACTCCTGCCTTTTTGTCAATGCCACTGTCCCCAACCCATATAACATAGCTGGTCTCACTACCCTCTTGTAGACCTTCCCTTTCACTCTTACTGGTACTCATCTGTCACAAATCACTCCTGACACTATTCTCCATCCACTCCATCCTGCCTGTACTCTCTTCTTCACCTCTCTTCCACACTCACCGTTACTCTGAACTATTGATCCCAAGTATTTAAACTCATCCACCTTCACCACCTCTACTCCTTGCATCCTCACCATTCCTCTATCCTCCCTCTCATTCACACACATATATTCTGTCTTAGTCCTGCTGACCTTCATTCCTCTTCTCTATAGAGCATATCTCCATCCCTCCAGGGTTTCCTCCACCTGTTCCCTACTCTCACTACAGATCACAATGTCATCTGCAAACATCATAGTCCACGGGAACTCCTGTCTGATCTCGTCTGTCAACCTGTCCATCACCATTGCAAATAAGAAAGGGCTCAAACCTGATCCTTGATGTAACCCCACCTCCACCTTAAACACATCCGTCACTCCCACCATAGACGTCACCACTGTCACACTACCCTCGCACATATCCTGTACCACTCTTACATACGTCTCTGACATTCCTAACTTACTCATATAATACCACAACTCCTCTCTTGGCACCATGTCATATGCTTTCTCCAGGTCTACAAAAACACAATGCAACTCCTTCTGACATTCTCTGTACTTCTCCATCAACACTCTCAGAGCAAACATCGCATCTGTAGTGCTCTTTCCCGGCATGAAACCATACTGCTGATCACTAATCATCACGTCCCTTCTTAACCTAGCTTCCACTACTCTTTCCCATAAATTCATGCTGTGATTGATCAATTTAATCCCTCTGTAGTTACTACAGCTCTGCACATCACCCTTATTCTTAAAAATCAGTACCAAAACACTTTTTCTACATTCCTCAGGCATCCTCTCACTTTCCAAAATTTCATTAAACAATCTGGTTAAAAACTCCACTGCTATTTCACCTAAACACCTCCATGCTTCCACAGGTATGTCATCTGGACCAAGAGCCTTTCCATTCTTCATCCTCTTCATAGCTATCCTTACTTTCTCCCTGCTAATCCACTTGCACTTCATGATTCACTATCCCCACATCGTCCAACCTTCGCTCCCTCTCATTCTCTTCATTCATCAACCCCTCAAAGTACTCTTTCCATCTCCTCAACACACTCTCCTCGCTTGTGAGTATGTTTCTCTCATTATCCTTTATCACCTTTACCTGCTGCACATCTTTCCTAGCTCGGTCCCTCTGTCTAGCCAATCAGTACAGGTCCTTTTCTCCCTCCTTAGTGTCCATCCTTTCATACAACTCTCCATACGCCTTATCCTTACCTTCACCACCTCTGTCTTCGTCATCTCCTTATACTCCCATCTACTTTCTTCATCTCTCTGACAATCCCACTTCTTCTTTGTCAACCTCTTTCTCTGTATACTCTCCTGTACTTCCTCATTCCACCACCAGGTCTCCTTGTCGTCCTTCCTCTGTCCAGATGTCACACTATATATATATATATATATATATATATATATATATATATATATATATACGTGTATATATATGGGTCCACTTTCAAATCTTGAAATACTGAAATACCAGATTTCAGTATAATGACATGAGAAAGTCAAAAACTCACTACAAAGAAAAACTAAAAAAACAAACATCAAAATACTGAAACTTCATAATACCGAAGTTTCAGTATGCGATGCTCTGTTTTTCAACACAAACTTCACCACGCAAACAAAAACAGACACATGACAAAACACCCTACAACAAAAACAACCTACAGAATGCACACACTACAAAACCCAACACATCAATGTATAAGCAGGGGGGCAAGCCTCCTGCACCCCCCATTACCCGGCTACTTATATATACCAACTCCGAGGTCACACTACCACAAGCAACATAACAAATCCACCCCTATGTGCCCTACAGTCCACTGCACACTTTCATATGTATATCCATGAAAAACACCTACACTACACATGTACAAACATCAAGACTTACACACTCACGCACTCTCACCTACCTAACCCAACTGACCTTTAACACTTCCATAATGATTCAAAAACGAAACACTAAAACCCATAAAAAACACATGCTTACCTATTTCCAGACATAAACATACATTGGCCACCATGTCTAAACCCCAAAATACACTATCCCTTAAAGAGACTGCACACTATCGCCTACACACCCCTTCACTACTACCGCAAATTCGAAAACCTAATATTTGTGAATATGCAATTTCAAATAACTGCACTTTCATTAATTTTATCTCGAAATACTGAAATGTGATACTTCAGTATTTTGAGATTGCAAAGTGGACCCATATATATATATATATATATATATATATATATATATATATATATAACAAACGAACCAAAGCCCTTAGAGTCAGTGATGTAAGCAAACAATAACCCAAGACTTCACTGATGGATGAAAAGGCAGCAAAGCACCAAAGCACAAATAAAATCCAAGATAAACTTTATTCCAAGTTTCCAAATTTCCACGTAAGCGCTTTCACGGTGTAATACCGCTTCCTCAGACGTGATGCCTTTTCATCCATCAGTGAAGTCTTGGGTTATTGTTTGCTTATATATATATATATATATATCTATACACACACACACCCACACACACACACACACACACACACATATATAATATATATTTGTGTGTGTGTATGTGTGTGTGTGCGTGCGTGTGTGTGTGTGTGTGTGCTTGTGTGTGTGTGTGTGTGTGTGTGTGTGTGTGTGTGTGTGTGTGTGTGTGTGTGTGATTCCAGGGGAGCCAGTTTGTGTCATCACTAGCTGAAATGCTTGACAGTCCTACTTGCTTTACCAAGAATAGCCTGCACAACTCATCCCAGACTTCAATATACTAGCCAAGGTCTTTCCTGCCCCATACTGCTTTTTTAGGCAGACTCCAGCTAATGGACATGCCAAGGTAGCAAACATATCTGTCTCAGGTTATGGTATCTCTTCTCAATGTCATAAGTCTCAAAACATTTTTCTTGTCTTGTCTGAGCATCTGCTTAATTTGAAGCACATCCATGTTTATTATAATTAACACTTAGTTTAAATTTAAAAAGAGTTCTCCTGCCATACCTGGTTAACTGTGGTGATGTCTCCATATTTGTCACGGACTGTATCATCTCTAGACAGATTCCTAGAGACCTGCAAAGTGAACTCATAGAGCTCCAAGGCACCATAAACAGGACAAGCTATCAACTTATACCCTGTTTTAGGACACCAGACATGTTCCTAAATGTACTTGATGAATTCCGTATTATCAGGAAGTCCATTATAGAGGGAGAGTTTACCTACATCTCAATAAACTGTAGCACTATACTTCCAATGTACGGTATGCCCAGATGTTCTAGGACCTAATAATCAAAAACTCCCTGAAAGCGATAAGTAACAAGCCCATTAGAGGACATATTATTCTTGATCTGGTTCTTCCAAATATAGCCACGTGATAAAGTATCCCCCTAGTATCGTCTTTCCTGGTTATGTCAGGCCACGAGCTTGTGATGTTCACCTTCAAAATCTCTACAGCAAATATCTCCAACTGAAGGATTTCATAATATCATCCAATTATATGATGTGGTTTCAAAATGCAGTAATAAAAATAATAAAATCCAATACTGATGTAGTTGGTTACTTCAGAGCAGAGTTCTACATACAGTTAAATAAATGTATAATATTAGTAATCTTGTCTGAGAGACTAGATAAGCAATCACAAGGAAACAATGGGAGGAAATATGTATGACTCCCATGTATGTGACTTAGTCTAGAACATTTAGGGTTTTTTGCTTGGAAGTGTTTGCATATGTAATTTTTATACCCCAAGGAGACATCAAATACTTTTTCCTTAGGTAGATGGCAAATGTTGGAGTTGTGATGGGCAAGAAAGAGGTAGCTGATAGCATATGTCTTTGGAGAGTAATGATTTGGCAGACTTTAAAAATTACCTGCGGAGTACTCTGTCTGAAATAATCATTGAGTAAATGGGTGTAACTAAGGAATTATGTTTTTTATCTGGGCTACTTCTGTTGACTGAAAAGCAGCTACTTGAAAATGGAAATCAAAGTCTAACCCAGCTGTATTAGAAGTAATGAACGTAGTAACAGGGATTAAAGAAGTGAAAGTGGGATCTTAGAAAAGGGCACAAGTGAACTACATAGAGAAAAAATAGGAATTGTGGGGAAAATACATGCAGAATAATGTTTTGGAAGAGGAGTGAGGTTAAAGGGAAGGTAGGAATTGATCAATTTATATAATATTGGATTGAAGATAATTGTATAAAAGAATATATGGGATCATAGGATCATAGGAGATTATAAGGCTACAAGCCTAGCCAAGTACAACCCCTGTTCCCAAGAACAGCAAGGTATTAAGCAGAACTGAGTCAACAACTACTGCCCCTGTCCAAGAGGGACACAGGGTAACTGTGAATGCGTTAACATGGTTTGCCTTTTTTATATAAATATATGTTTGTATTTATTTTTAAGCGAAGGCAGGAATTGATCAATTTATGTAATACTGAATTGAAGATAATTGTATAAAAGAATATACAGGATGTACAGTGGATATAAAAAGTTACATACCCCTGTTAAAATGTCAGGTTTTTGCGATATAAAAAAATGAGACCACAATCAGTCATTTCAAACCTTTTCCCATCTTTAATGTGAACTACAACCTGTATAATTCAGTTGAAAAACAAACAAATCTGTTAGGGGAAAAATATAAAAAATAAAAAATGTACAATAAGCTGGTTGCATAAGTGTGCACACCCTTAAACTAATACTTTGTTGAAGCACCTTTTGATTTAATTACAGCATTCAGTCTTCTTGGGTAGGAGTCTATTAGCATGACACATCTTAACTTGACAATATTTGCCCACTCTTCCTTGCAAAAGTGCTCCAAATCTGTCAGATTGCAAGGGCATTTCTTGTGCACAGCCCTCTTCAGGTCACCCCACATATTTTCTATTGGATTTAGGTCTGGGCTCTGGCTGGGCCATTCCAAAACTTTAATTTTCTTCTGGTGAAGCCATTCTTTTGTTGATTCGAATGTATGCTTGGGGTCATTGTCGTGTTGAAAGGTGAAATTCTTCTTTATCTTCATCTTTCTAGCAAGATGCCTGAAGGTTTTGGGCCAAGCATGACTGGTATTTGGAACTGTTCATAATTCCCTCCATCTTGACTAAAGCCCCAGTTCCAACTGAAGAAATGTAACCCCAAAGCATGATGCTGCCACCACCATGCTTCAAGGTGGGGATGCTGTTCTTTTGGTGATGTAAATTGTTGTTTTTGTGCCAAATGTACCTTTTGGAATTGTGGCCAAAAGGTTCAACCTTGGTCTCATCAGACCATAACACATTTTCCACATGCTTTTGGGAGACTTGTTGTATTGTTTTGCTAATTTTACCCTGGCCTGGATGTTTTGCTGTGTAAGAAAAGGCTTCCATCTTCCAACCCTACCCCATAGCCCAGACATATGCAGAATACAGGAGACTGTTGTCACATGTAGTACACAACAAGTACTTGTCATAAATTCCTGTAGCTCATCCAGTGTTGCTGTAGGTCTCTTGGCAGCCTCCCTGACCAGTTTTTGTCTTGTCTTTTCATCAATTTTGGAGGGACGTCCAGTTCTTTGCAACATCACTGTTGTCCCATATTTTCTCCACTTTTTGATGACTGTCTTCACTGTATTCCATGGTATATCCAATGCCGTGGAATTTTCTTTGTACCCTTCTTCTGACTGATTCCTTTCAACAATGAGATCCCTTTGATGCTTTGTAAGCTCTCTGCGAACCATGGCTTTTGCTGTAGCAGGCAACTGAGTAAATGTCAGGAAAATCCTACTAGGACAGCTGAACTTTATTTGGGGTTAATCAGAGTCTCTTTAATTGATGGCAGGTGTGTACCCAAGAAGAATGAATGCTGTAATTAAATCAAAACCTGCTTCAACAAAGTATTAGTTTAATGGTGTGCAAACTTATGCAACCAGCTTATTATACGTTTTTTTATTTTTTTTTTATATTTTTCCCCCTAACAGATTTGTTTGTTTTTCAATTGAATTGTACAGGTTGTATCTCACATTAAAGGTCAGAAAAGTTTTGAAATTATTTATTATGGTCTCATTTTTTTAATATCACAAAAACCTGGCATTTTAACAGGGTGTGTAAACTTTTTATATCTACTGTATATGTAACTGTGAACATGTTAATATGGTTTATTTTCTTTTAAATAAATATATGGTTGCCTGGGACTTAAGTTATAATTCAATAAAGGTGTTAAAAGTTAACAGTCTCATCTAGAGCAAAATATAATCGAAAATTCAAAAACATATCAGCCTTGTGGTTGACCAACACAAACAAAATTTACAACAAAAGGAATAAGCTCTTTAATTTATTCAAGAAATGCAAAACCCCTCATGTCAAGGATTATATAAAAAATATTACTACATTTTTGAAGTATATTATTAGGTCTACCAAGCCAAGCCAAGAACTTAAGTTAGAGTCTGAAGCTAAAGAGAATTTTAAAACCTTCCTTAGCTACGTTAGGAAACTAAGGCACAACACCTACCTGGCACAATCGATACATACCACATGCAGGCATTGTAAGTAAACTAAATGCTTTGAAAATACATCTCTATGTGGTATATGGATAGCAAGCTGACGAAAAGGCAGAACCCACAAAATGCAAGTAGAAGGTGCCTTATCAGGAAGTATGGAGGTAACTAGTGGTGCCCCCCAGGCTCAGTGCTGAATCCCTCCTTTTTGACATTTTCTTTTCTGTTCTGCAGACCATCAGCTGGGATCAGTGGATAAGTAAGATTGCAGATAACTGTAAAATGAGAGATATTTACATGTCACCCTTCAATAAGAATTCAGTTATAAATACCCTATGTATTGAAAATGGGCTAATTCATTCAAGTCTAATATCATCACATTTGGTACACAACCCCCTCCCTTCCCCATATAGTAAAGCTACTACTCCACCACAAAATGAAAATATAGTTAGAGATCTTGGAATATGGGCTGATAATTTCCTGTCCTTTCATCAACATGCAAAAAGGCTAGTCAGAAAATCCTACTTAGCTTGTCTGTTTGAAGCAGAAAAAATAACTTCCTCAAGGAAAACATACAGGAATGCATATTTTAAGCCCAGAATGCATTCATCCTGTGAAACAGTGAGCAAATGCTTTATGTCTTCTGCCATGGAAAGGTTTTATTTTAAGAAACAACAAAATACTTTTTATTGTATTTCCATGCATTGTGTAGTTCCACAATGCATCGTCAGCACAAATCCTTAAGTCTATCTTTTATTATCACCCTAGTCTTTTCTATCACTAAGACTTGCTGAATGTTCAATAAGCTGAATGGTGTACTGTGTTTTCACCTCCAGTTCTTTACATCACACATATATTGAATTTTCAGTACGTAATATGGATTAATATTAGTTGTAACTGATTTGTGTCTTCCTATGGAGTGCCACCAGTCATGTAGAATATTCCATAGCTGCTTAAGGTTGAGAAATGGAAGAAATGGTAGAACAGGGAGAAATGCGTATGGGACTTGCATTCCTAACCTGTATAACGGCACCTCAGTTTCATTTTGCGTTGTCTTCTGTAGGCCGCTGATGTACTACGCATGCCTATGAGACTTGCATTCCTATGCTGCATAATAGCACCTCATTTTCATCCTGCATTGTCTTCTGTAGGCCGATGTAGTACGCATGCATATGGGACTTGCAATCATATGCTGCATAATGGCACCTGAATCTCATTTCACGTTGTCTTCCATAGGCCGATGTATAATGCATGCGTATGGGACTTGCATCCTATGCTGCATAGTACTTCACTGCAGTGCAGGAGAAGCAACAAAGAAAAAGGAATCTCTGCTGCTCTTTTTTTTTTTTTTTAAAGTTTAAAAAGTCAGGATTTTATGAGGAACAGCAGAGAAATACAAAGAAAATCAGGTACGTTTCTGTTTCTTTGGTTTTGCAGATCATACCTGATTTTTCTCATATTTTGCTGTCCCTCAGTATATGCCAATGGAAGGTCTGGTTGTTGAATGGTACTCCACTGGCCAGACTTTTTTCTTTGGGTATATGCTCTATTTATAATGGGCTGTCCAATCAGTGTGCTCGTTTTTGAATAGTAATGAGCAGTCATTATATAATAAAACTGAACTTTCAAGGAAGAAGAAATTCTGTAAAATAACTCAAGTTAAAATAATATGACAACTTCATATTATGGTCTGTTAAAAACTTTGATAGAAAATGGAAGCAAGCATTATAAATAACAGAAACAGTAGTCAATAATATGAGTCAAAGATTTATAAACAATAGGAAAACAAGTTGATGACAAGAGAATAGCCCTAGTATCTGTAACATTAAAGCAGCAATCTGATGGGTTCTTTAACAATGTAGATTTGATAATGCCTCCTACAGCAGTGAAGGTTTACATAGGTCCCTAACTGCAGAACACAATCTCATTCTCAGTGTCTCAAGTTAGTAATTAAGCAATTTTGTCTCATTTCAAAGAAAACTTGCAGTAAGAACAGTAAGGACTGAGCCTCAAATAAAAGTAAGTAATAATTTAATCAGATGTGACAATGGGTTTTCCTTGTGGACTCCAGTCAAAAGAAAAGCTTATTGGCCCTTAATCAAGACCTTTAAATCAAGGAGCATAAAACTCAGCCATTATATCCTGCCAAGATTAGACTCTATGTCACCTCTGGGATAAAACATTTGAATCGTTAGACTAAGCATTTTTTTTTACTTTAACAAAAGCAACATTATAGCAGAACTGAAAAACAAATGTTCTGGCAAGAAGCTAGTATGAAAAGCCAACTTGCACTGAATGCTTGAAAAATTATTTAAAAAATAAAATCAAAATGCTATCAGAAATGTCTCTCTGTATACAGTAAAAAAGTGAACATCTTAAAAGGAAACGAAAGACTATATTAACTAAGAAGGAAGAGAAGATTAAAGTACCAGAATGAGCTTGGAATCATCAGGGGAGTAAATAAGAAACATTTAATATTGTGCTCATCTCAAACATACATGTTATAAAAGGGCTTATTCTCTCCCTGTCTCTGTCTCTCAGTCTTTGTCCCTCTCTCTTTCTCATTTTTACACCGCTGTCTGTGCCACACCATTTCAACGGCATGCTTAAGTATAATGTAGAGATGGGCACTGTAACTGAACTGAGTACATTATGCAAACCTCAAAGTAAACACTTCTGTGCATCATAACCACAGAAAAGTCTTACTTGATATGAAGTAAACAGCTTGTTTTAATGCTGAGCTCTGGGATCTTCTTATTTTGTACCAAATGTTATTAAACACCGGTCATGCTTCAGCAAGCATCCTTTCCACATGGTCATTACATAAGCGCTATACAATTTCAATACTGATGAATGAAACCTCTAAATCAGTATAATAGCAATAAATGCAAGTATGTCATGGAGAAAACAGGCTTTGAACTTCATTGGGGGTTACATGCTTTCAGTACTCAGTTATTAAACTAGTTGTACCATGAATAAGAACAGTGGGTAATTTGTTTTACTGCTTGTAATTTGTTTCTATTGTTCTTACACAAATTATTAATCTAGTGATATTATGCTGGGAAAACCTTGCATGTTTGATAAAATACCTTTACTTATGAGACCAAGTAAGCACATAGGGTACCTATCAGATATGTGACTGGGCTACACTAACAATAACTCCTATAAAAGTGAAAGAGAAACATTGTATCCAGCACCATCAATATTTCACTACTGCAAACCTATAAAGCTGGCAAACAGTACAGATGGTTAGAGGTGTTATTTTCAAAACTGTTACAGACTTCAGTATGCATAACTGAAAATCAGGTGGCAAGATTCATCATATTACATAAGCACTCAAATACTTGCACTGCAAGTACATGCATGAAACAGTCTTAGTACACATGGGTGTAAATCCCTACATCCCCACAAATATCATATTAATAACAACATCCTAAGCACGCAATCGGTCGTGAAGGACTTGGGCATCCAGATTGATAACAATCTGACTTTTGACCACCATGTTGCTTCCACTGTACAGAAAGCTTTCTACATGGCCCACCTTATAAATAAGGGTATCTCATCCAGGGACAAGGAGGTCATATTCTTTTCTTATAAGGCCCATTTTTGAGTACAACACCCCTCAGCATGTACCTCGCAAAGCACATGCAGTAGCTGGAGAGACCACAGAGGGTCCTCATCAGGAGAATCCAGGGCCTCAAACATCTACCCTACACTGATAGGCTAAAAGTCCTGTCCCTCTGCTCAGTTTCATACAGACTCCTCAGATGTGACCTCTGTCTGGCATACAAAGCAATCTCAGACCCCACCTTTTTGGGACTGCTGCATATCCACAAGTCAAGCTCCACTGGAGTAACCCACACACGCGACCTCAACCTAGTGTGTGACATCAATAGGACTTGTTGGTAGGACAGATTTGTGTCCCAGAGGCTCCCCCATTTGTGGAATAGACCCCCCCCCCTCCATGTCAGAGTACCTCATTATACTTTTTTATGCACAACAGAAAATACACCCCTGGGATTCCACCTGTGTCCCTACTGCACTGGGGCATCGAGTGTTGCTGACTTGGCTAAACATGGGCTAAACTCTTGGCTAGGTTGATAAGGGCCTCAGGGCAAATAGCCTAGTAACTTCCTATGATCCTATGATCTTGAGAAATGACTTAATATATGCCTCTCTCAGCAACATAAACAGAGACATGATAGAGTTCTTGAAAAATGTGTCCAAGACAGCTATGAGCCTAGCTTTGAGAGATATTCTACTAACACCAAGAATGATGCTGCAATGCAAACAAAAGATTACTGATTTCAAAAATTGGTTTAGCTCTTGATATCAATCAAAGGTAGTACAATATTTGTCAGCCTAGGAAGAGATGGTAGACAGTCCCAGCTGCTTTGCCAAGGATGGCCTTAACCTCTCCCCCAAGGCTTCAGTATATTAGCTAAATCCTTTTCCACTGCCATAGTGCATTTTTAGGCAACATCAGTCTTTTAAAGTTTTCATAATAAGTAGATAGAATCTGGATAACATTAGAATAATGCTTCTGAACACTACAAGCCTTAGAAAAGAAAAAAGAAAAAAAAAACTTTAGTCCCTACAAGCACTCCTTACACTAGAACACATTAATATATATATTATCACAGAGGCCTGGTTCAAGACCTTTGAAAACACTCCATCAGTACAGGTTACCAATTCCTATCACAAATGTAGGCCCAACATATGAGATAAAGGCATTAAAGGTGGTGGTGGTGGTTTTGTCATATTGTTAAAGAAACACTTCTTATTCAAACTAGTTAGGAAAGATAATGACCTGAAAATCCTCCATGTCCAATTTATTGTTAACAAAACTGCCTTATCATATCATGGCTAAATATAATACTACCCTCTATGTCCTTCTCGGCCCATACTTCCTACATAACTAGTATGGAGTCCCTATATAGTAAGCCAAACATTACTGTCTTAGAAGATTTCAACAAACCCTCCATAAATTAGAAGACATATATCCTCAAACATGTATGCTGTGCCCAGAGATTTCTGGACTTCATCTATACAAACTCATTGGACAAGATAGTTCACACCCTAGGACAGGTGATAAAATGCTGTATTTGGTCCTTACCAAAATGGGGGGCTTTGCTCCTTACCAAATGTAACTTTCATCCTGGACAAATCAGGCAAGTTAGTCACATACACTGGAAGACTGAAGCCTGAAGATTCTTCTAATGCTTTGTAAATTGGAATTTATTCAAAGGCTAGTTTACTAAAACTGAGAGAAGACCTGGAAAAATTCAAAAGCCCCTTCTGTCTTAATGAACCCAACGATTCCTCCCAATCCTTCACTGTCACATTTTATGTGCATGTAAATAGCTGCACCTGTCCCCCAAAATACAATGCCAAATTCAAAAATAAACCCTATGGTGGAACCAAATAGAAACTGGCTCTATAATAAAAAAAATAAAACTTATTGCTCACAAAAATAAATCTAACTCTTAGGATGCCATAAATTCTCGTGCTAAATTAGACAAGGAATTCTAGACCCTGATCAAACCAAGCAATGCCATATAAAAGGTAAAAATAGCCACCCAGGCAAAGGATATCTACAAAGCCTTCTTTAATCATGTTAAAAATGTCGGAAACAATGCCCAACACTGAGCAGAGCTAATAGTAAATGATATCAAATACTCCGACCCAGGGTACATAGTCAATCAATAGTGGACAAATGTAGCTCAAACTTCACCCCCTGTCCCCTCCATTCATCTCAGGTCGCACACCCACACATAACCCCCCAACTCAAGTCTCCCAAGAACACATTTTCAAGGTGTTATCTAAGGCCAAGAATACTACATCTATAAGGTCAGGTAGCATATCAGGCTCTGTACTAGTCAACCTGATTCATGGCTTGTTTGATCTCCTACATAAACTATTCAATGTCAGCCTTAAAACAGGCTTTGTGCCAGATGAATGAAGTACAGCATCAGTCATTCCTCTGCACAACAGTGGGGCTTCAACAGATCCAAGTAATTTATAGACTCATAAGCCTGACCAGCCTCATATGTAAAGCAATGGAAAGAATCATTATGGATTTAGTATATAAGGATATAGGTAACCTACAGATCCTTGACCCAACCCAGTTTAGATTTGTCAAGTTCGGGTCCCATCTACTTAATCTGGTCAATTTCTTTGGAAAGTTACGAAGCAATGGATGAGGGCAAACAGTGCAGACCACTTAAATAGACCTTACAAGGCTATTCAACATGATCCCACACTCAGGTATCATAGATAAACTCTCCCAGCTGAATACTAATCCCTATATAACTTATTGGATAGCAAATTGGTTCACAAATAGAACCCAGGAAATTAGGGTCAGCAGACATACGTCCTCCAAAAGACCTGTTACTAGCAGTGTTCACCTATGTTCAGGTCTTGGGCCACTCCTCTTCACCAGTTACTTTTTGGATGTCAAAGCTAATGTTAAGTGTTTGTGATTAACCAAGTTTGTAGATGACCTCCTCAGAGGACACTGAGAACTTCCAAGAGGGCCTGTCCAGAACAAATAGCTGATATCAAAAGCATGGACTAAAACAAAACGCCAAGAAGTATATAATCATATCCGCTGGCAAGCATGACTCCACTTGTATCACACTGACAACGCGCCCCTGAAAAACGATCCCATAATTAGGAATCTGGGAACCTACGTCAGCAATGCACTTTTGATCACCACGTATCCACGTTTGTAAGGGTGTCTTTTTCACTGCACAGCTTATATCCACAGCTATTGCATCAAGATCCAGGGATGTAATTGCTCTAATGTACTTGGCCCTTGTTAGGTGTATCATTGAGTATAATGCCCCTTTTCATCACAGTTGGAATGACCACAAGGTTGTCTTGTTTTCTCAGTAAAAAATTAAGGGCCTACATTGTAAAAGCTATGTAGACCACCTCAAAGCCCT
>NC_056745.1:73093486-73145986 GCF_019279795.1 Protopterus annectens
GCAGTATGATTTCTTTTTATGATAAGATATTTTTGCAGTGACTAACATTTCATTAATTGATCATCGCAAATGTCCTGGACTCTTAAATTGTAATGCTTTATATGAAATGTTAAACTGAGGTCATATCTGCTTGGTGACAGTGAAGATGGAAGCAAAGGATCCCATGGGAATTTTTCTAAACTCATGATTAAATGTCCATTCCTCAGTATAAATATAAGGGAAACTCCTGGGCAAATTTCATTTATTCAGTAAAATGACAACCTGAAGTTTTTTCTTTCATAAAAATAGGCCATGCTTAGTGGCCTAATTTGATCAAGAAAAGAGCATAATTATGTAAAACACGATTGCTAAGTGTTAGAAAAATATGTATTAATGTGTGTATGCTTAATGCCAATTAATAAGAAAGTATTTTAATACGCTTTTCATTCTATTTTTCATGCACTGTATTTTATACAAATTGAGTTTCATATGAGACTGAAAAAGATGCTTTTTGAAAACTGCAGTATGCTTTCTGAAACCTGCAAGTTGCCCTCTGACCTAGTAACTGCTAGCACAGCAATATTCTTGTTTATGCCTTGTGGAAATGTACTTGAGAAGCAGGTGTTTATCTGCTAGGTCAAAAGTGAATGAATGAACAATGCCTTATGTTATAAATGTAATGATTTCAGACAAACAGCTCTGTCCAGAGGATGGGAACCTCTGCAGCTGTAGTAATTTAGAGATAAAGTAGACAAAGGATTATTAGAGAAATGAACTGCTAGCATTGTGCTTGATTTAGCCGTAGTATCTTGAATGTAACATAACATGTATCTAACTGAGAGCAACCAAGGCCATGTTGTTTTCCTCAGGAAGTTTCACATAAAAATTGATAAATCAGCAGAAATTCATGGGAAAGATGGTCAGCAGATGATGATGAAAAAGGTGGTAATCTGTTACGTCAGCATGGTAGGACATGATTAGTTTAAGAATGTATAAAAATGAATGTATTTCCTGTTTCTGGTTAGACAAACTTTGTGTTAGCACGTTTTTGTCTCCTTGCTGCAAGATTAAAGTGCCTTAACCTGAACCTACCATGTTTTGATCATTTTTAAAGTAGATTTTTCCTTTGACAGATTGGTCCTTCGGACCGGAAAGTACCTCTCATTCTAGGCCTAGGTCAGAATTGGGCCTGGTGGTATGCATCCGTATGGAGAAGAGGCCAAATTGGCTCTTCTGTTTTGAAAGACCTCCGAGTGAATTGTCGTTCGAAAGAGGCCAGCCACTGTTTCTGATCTGGGATTGGAGGACGAGTCAACGATCCGGTGGATCAACTCACGGCGGGTCAGGTAAGGAGGACTTACCTTGTTTTTGTTTTAAGATCAGGGACTAAGTACAGAACTGTTTTTTGTCAGGTAGATTTGCATGTGCAGATCAGGGACAGAAAAAGGGGTTACTGTTTTTGTCATAGATCAGGGAAACAGAATAGGTAGGCAGTTATTCGAGATAATCTGTGAAAAGTTATAGATTTGTGGTACCATGTGATAAAAAGGGTTACGTAACAACTTACAACTTAGCTAGGACAGCAATGGGAAATCAGTGCACAAAAAGTTCCCGAGACCCCCCCCTAACTGAAGATGCGAAGTATATGCAATTGCAGCGTGCCGATAATGTTAAGTACTACACCAAATGGGTTGATAAGTATAAATTCGAGGGTAATTTAGATAAACTTGCACTTATGAAACTTGTTAAACAGTTAAAAGTAGACACGAAAGGTCAACTAAAAAAGCAAAGACAATTAGGAGTCCCTCAGGCGCATAGGTGGCTTGAGGTAGCAAATCACAGGGAGCAGAGAATTAAAAATTCAAAGACAATGTTCTTAGACAAAGAAGACAATAACCTGGTAATAACAACGGCCCCTCCGCCGCCCCCCTCCGCTTCCGTTACCAGAATATGAAGCAAGTGGACAAGCTGATCCACCTCTGCTATACCCAGTTGTTCCTGCAAAATCACAACCGTTTGTCAGGGATCCTATCGAGACCAGGTCTCGAACACGCGACTTGAGGAGGGAGATTAAATTAAATTAATTAAATAGAAAATCACAGGCTATGAGTGAAGAAGAGATATGTCCACTCATAGAAGTACCGAATCCTCAGGCAGGACAGGATCTGACTCTTTTAGTTTATAGACCGTGGACACCGGAAGATATCTGGAAAGCCACGGAGGGAATTCCCCACCCAAAAGTGAATTTTAAAAAATTTTTAGAAGACTTACAGAGTATGAGATTAAGTTACCATTTAAATGGAGAGGAAGTAGAAAAAGTAGTTAGACAAATTGTGGGTCCAGATTGGCACATGATCAGTGGCGACTGGAATCCTCGTGACGCACAACTTAGACCACTCCCACATACTAATTCAGAACTGGATGGCAGAGTAAAAGGTCTGACAGACCGAATCTCTGAAAAGTGGAAGCCTAGGGCTGATTGGACTTGCATTAATCAATGCATTCAACAGGAAGGTGAAACAGTTGATAGATATTATGCTAGACTGTTAGAGTGTTTTAATAATCACTGCGGAATGCAGATACCAGAAAACCAGACACAAGATTCCTCATATGAACAACGATTAAAGAATGCATTCTTGAAGGGTAGTATAACTCCCATTAGCAGCTTTATTACAAAGCACATGGTAGATCATCGAACAAGTAGACTACAGCCATTACTTGAATATGCTAGACATGCAGAAAGACATTTTAAAAGTAAGAAGAAAAAGAAAACTCAAGTATTTTTGGCAGAAGATGGGTCAGAAGTATCTGTAGTACAAACTGGGAAAAATGGTAAGAAAAATACCCAGGGAAATAAGCAATCTGACAAACGATCAGAAGATTTCGAAGAGAGAAAGAAAAAGGGTGAATGTTTTAAGTGCGGGAAAAAAGGACATTTAGCAAGGGATTGCAGGCTAAACAAGAAGGTGACTACAGAAAATAAGGAGGATGAGGAATGACTATATGATAGTCAGGAATCATTGGAAGAGAATAAGCAGGGAAAGGTAAGTGCAAATATGATAGCAGGAGTAGAGGATGTGACATAAGGAGTAGGGGATGTATATGAATTCACAGACATAGAAGAAGATGAAATTTTAGACCTAGCTCTTTTGAGCTTAGAGCTTTACTTAGCAAACACGAAACCGGAAGTGAAGCTTCTGGTAGAGGGGAGGGAAGTTAGATTTCTGTGTGACTCAGGGGCTTCACGGACCCTGATACACCCTTCCAAGTTACCGGAAGATTCAGAATCACCAGATTATATACTAGTGAAAGCAGCTAATGGACAGCTGTATCGGGAGCCACTCTCCCATGACATAGTAATAACAGACTCCGTTTCAGGGATGACCCAGAAAAGTAAAATTGTAGTTTCTGCAAAATGCCCAGTAAATCTTTTGGATAGAGATTTAATGCAGGTATTTGGCATAGCCGTAGTTCCAACCATGCAGGGTATGGAAGCACAGCGACAAATGGATACTTTTGTAGTGCGACCGGAGGGTGAGACATATTATTGGTACAGCCAGGACTTAGTTACGACTGGTCCAGGGGCAGTAACTGAAGAACTGATGAACGTAGCCATCAGTAAGTCCCCCTCCCTCGACATTGACAAACAGCATTTGTTGCATTGTACTCTATATTACTGTAATAGACCAGGACCTGATAAAGATTATGAACAGGAATTGTTTCAGAACCATGCAAACAGGCTAGTATTGCGAAATTTGTACTGGGATGCAGAGGGGAACAGTGTAGCAAGCTGTTCATTGCCCCAGGAATTTTTAGCACTTTACAAATCTAATTGATTGCCACATGTTAGTTTAACTAAGAATAAAAATTTGAAATGGGCAGACTTAGGTGAAAAAGTCACAAGGTGGGAAAAGCAGACAGAATTAGAGCTCTCCGAACAGGGAGTACAGAAACAGAAATTGAACTGGATTACACAGACACACCCAGCTGTGCACTCACAGGCTAGTGAGACTAGCTGAGTATTACTCTTATTGGAAGAAGAGGAAAAAGCCTTGCGAGACATACCAGACATTCTCTGGTCAGCAGGGAAATCAGATGTAGGACTTATCCGTACAGCAGGACCAGTTACTATTATGCCAAAATCAGCATTTAGACCTCAGAAAAGACAGTATCCCTTAAGAAAGGATGCAGAGATAGGGATCAAACCTATAATAGCAGCCTTGCTTAAGGAAGGAGTCTTAATAGAATCTCCCGATTCACCATGTAATACACCCTTATTTCCTGTCAGGAAAGCAAACGGGGAATGGCGTATGGTCCAAGATCTACAGGCTGTAAATGATGCAGTTATACCCAGGGCACCAACGGTGCCAGATCCACACACCTTACTGAATGATTTAAAGCCAGAGCAAAAATATTTTTCAGTGGTAGACATTAGTAATGCATTTTTCTCAATACCGATACACCCTGACAGCCAATATTGGTTTGCATTTACATTTCAGGGAAAGCGGTACACATATACAAGATTACCACAGAGATATTGTGAAAGTCCAACAATATTTGCACAGGAAATGGCAAGCAACCTGGCGGGATTTGCAAGAATGCAAAGAGGACACGATAGCTTTATTACAATTTTTAGCTTCTCAAGGACACAAAGTAAAAAAAGACAAGCTACAGCTTTGGAGAAAACAAGTTAAGTACTTCGGATATGTAATATCCAAAGAAGGTAGAATATTAGATGAAGATAGAAAAACAGCAATTTTACAAGCACCTAGACCAACTACCAAGAAGGAAATGATGTCCTTCCTGGGAACTACTAATTTTTGTCGGAGTTGGATACTGAACTATGCTTTGGAATCTGCTCCACTGGCCGACTTAATATTTAAAAAGCTGATGGCAGCACAGGATTTATTACAATGGACACCTGAAGCAGAAGCAGCTTTCTGTAAGCTGAAACAACTGATAGCATCATCCTTACTTCTAGGATTACCAAACTATCACAAGCAGTTTATTCAAACTGTAGATTGTAAGCAAGGTTATATGACATCAGTATTCACACAGCAACATGGGGACAAACAACGCCCCATAGCTTACTATTCATCACAGTTAGACCCAGTGGCATGATCCCTGCCCCGCTGTGTACAAGCAGTAGTCGCAGCTGCAATGGCAGTGCAGGCTTCAGCCTCAGTAGTGCTATTCCACCCTCTCACGTTGAGAGTGCCTCATGCAGTCACAATTATTTAACTGCAAGAAAAAGTAGCATATCTTTCTCCAGCTAGGCATCTTTCCTTTATGACCATACTGTTGAGCCAACCTCATATGACAATTGAACGATGCACAACTTTGAATCCGTCAACTTTGCTTCCAACCCCTGCAGATGGCAAACCACACTGTTGCCTGCAGGAGATTGAGCAAAAGACATTACCTAGACAAGACCTTACAGATGTTCCCTTGGATTATGCCGAGGTGACATACTATGTGGACGGATCGTGCAGGAGGGGTCCTACAGGACAGAACCTAGTGGGGTATGCAGTCGTTTCTGATACTGAAACTTTAGAAGCAAAATCTTTACCACACAACTTATCTGCACAAGCGGCAGAATTGATTGCCTTGACAAGGGCATGTACCTTAGCAAAAGGTAAGAATGTGAGCATTTATACTGACAGTCAGTATGCTTTTTCTGCTGTACATGTTTTTGCGCAGCAGTGGAAAAATAGAGGAATGATAACATCTATTGGTAAACCGATCAATCATGCGCAATTTATTTTAGACTTGTTAGATTCAATTCAGTTACCTAAAAAAGTAGCCATTTGCAAATGTGTAGCTCATACGAAACAACAGGACAGGATTTCAAAAGGTAATGCATGGGCTGATACAGCTGCGAAGCAGGCAGCTTCAGCCACAGAAACTTTTCATTTGGGTGAGGAATTACAACCCTTTGAGATTTTAGATTTAGAAATGTTAAAAACAATGCAGACACTTACTACAAATATTGAAAAACAGAAGTGGATAAAACGAGGAGCAATCCTCGAAAAGGGACTGTACATCTCCAAGGAGAAGAAACCGATTTTGCCATCTAATTTGTTTAGATATGCAGCATTGATAAGCCATGGGCAGAGCCATGTCTCAACAGGGGGGATGGTACAGTTAGTGAATCGAGTATTTACAACCTATGGATTTACCAATTATACAAAAAATTTTTGTGCAGCATGCCATGTTTGTAACAAGCATCATGCACAAGGGGCGTTGAAGTCTAAGCAAGGGAATTTTCCTACACCACCGTATCCGTTCCATACTATTTGTATGGATTTCATAGAATTGAATAAATGTGAAAATAAGAAGTATTGCCTTGTTATTATAGAAATGTTTTCCAAATGGGTAGAAGCATTTCCAACTATAAATCCAGATGCAGCTACTGTTGCAAAGGTCCTTGTTAAAGAAATTATACCCAGATTTGGTATACCGGAAAAGATTTATAGTGATAACGGGACACATTTTGTGAACCAAACGATTCAGCAACATAGTCGCTATTTTGGGATATCGTTAAAGAACCATTGTACTTATCACCCCCAATCTGCAGAGCTAGTAGAGAGGCATAATGGGGTGCTGAAGAATAAACTTAGGAAGTTGATAGCAGAGACACAGAAAAACTGGGTGCACTGTTTGCCTTTAGCACTGTTGAGTATGAGAACTGTTCCAAATGTGAAGGGATTAACTCCTTTTGAAACTTTGTTTGGGAGGGCATATTATACACCTCAGTGGAAACCTCTCATGTCTACAGAGCAGGAGGCTGACAGTTCACTTGCAGGGTATATGAGGCGATTTTTGAATAACAAACTTTTGCAGTTAAATTCTGTTTCAGATAAAGAGCAACCGAAATCGGAAGCACCAGTAGCGCCAGGCACCTGGGTCTGGGTGAAGATTGTGAAGCGAAAGAATTGGAGTTCTCCGAAGTGGGAAGGTCCGTACCAGGTATTACTGTCGACACCCACTGCAGTCAAGATCGCAGAGCGAGCTTCCTGGATTCATTTGATGCACTGTAAACTGGCTAAAAACTTTGAACTGGACAAAAACTTTGTTACTGTTGCACAACAAGAACAAAATGGCCAGGTACAGAGTGAGTAGAGACATTGAGCAACCTCAGAAAACTTGTATGATCGTTTTTATTGCAATATTGATCACACTGTTCTTTTTGTTGTGGCCACTACTTTTTCCTGCCACAAAGGTTGAACTGATTAGACGTAATGAACCAAACATAGACTGGCATCCAAACTTTAACACTTATCAGGCAATTGCACATGTGTATGCTGAGACTTTTAATGTTTTGAACTGCTGGGTCTGTACGGCCATACCAACAGCATACGGGGGTTTATTAATGACTGCTATCCCCCTAGGGGTCAATGAGACCTGGGAAAATCTGGTTTTTGACACAGTTTCTATTAAAGCACATGATAAGGTAGCACTGTATTTGCCTGTGACACAAAAAGGAATTGTATGTTTTTACAAAAACTATACCATCCAAGTGGGATGGAGCAAGTGTAATGTTACAGTACAGTATAAATGTTATAGAAAACCAAATGATTTGAGTGGATCTTGTATTACAGATTATGACTCATTTTTGAAATTTATGCATAAGACTCTTGACCAGGTACAACGCAATCCTGTACTTTTTAAACAGTTATCTGTAATAGATAGGAAAATGTTTCATGCAGTCATTTCGTAACAAAGTAATAACTAAGGTAGAAGACTGTCATTTTGTGTGTGGTAAAAAAGCATATAAATGGTTACCTGATAATTGGTCTGGCAGTTGTTTTTTGGGGTACCTGGTTCCGGCCATCCGACACACTGCAGTTTTGCCTCAGGGAAATATTTGAAACACTCGAGACGTAACCAAAAAGACTGTTAAGAAACCTGAGAATCCAGTGGGACGAATTGAAGCAGGCTGGAAAGACCATCGTGATGTGGGAACCAAACTTGTGCACATGGACTTGAGTGATGCTGTTATATCCTGGGCAGGTATATCACCTATATATGGCGGAGTTAAATCAATCTGGGAGCTGCGAAAACTGTCCAAACTTCTCGAAGTAATGAGTAATGTGACTTTTTCTGCTCTTGAACTGATAACTGATGAACTGAATGCCATGAGAACTGTAGTGCTCCAAAACCGAATGGCTCTTGACTTCACCCTAGCGGCGAGAGGCAGAACTTGCGCTTTAATCAAAGAAGAATGCTGTGCGTTTATTCCTGACCATCAGTATGAGATTAACGATCATCTCGAGGTGATTCAGCAAGTGTCGGCCATGACCAAGCCAGGCCCAAACCCTCTGACAGACTTTTTCCAGAATGCCTTTGGGGGGGTGGGGCTCCATTTTTATGAACATATTGATTGCTATTGGGGTAGGATTACTCCTAATAGGAGTTTGTATTTGTTGTGGAATCCCCTGCATGAAGAGATTAGTTAAAGAATTCATAGATATATCCGTATCTGAGACTATGTATCAAAGTACTGAATTTGAAGAGCTGCTAGAATGCGAAACACTTTCATAAAAGTTTAAACTGAATGACTTTCTTAACTGCAAATCCTGAATGGAAGAGGTTAGGAAAAGAAGCAAGCTGTTTATTCTTTTTTGAAAATAGAATAAAAAAGTATTAACAGGAGGAAAATGTTAGAAAAATATGTATTAATGTGTGTATGCTTAATGCCAATTAATAAGCAAGTATTTTAATACACTTTTCATTCTATTTTTCATGCACTGTATTTTATACAAATTGAGTTTCATATGAGACTGAAAAAGATGCTTTTTGAAAACTGCAGTATGCTTTCTGAAACTTGCAAATTGCCCTCTGACCTAGTAACTGCTAGCACAGCAATATTCTTGTTTATGCCTTGTGGAAATGTACTTGAGAAGCAGGTGTTTATCTGCTAGGTCAAAAGTGAATGAATGAACAATGCCTTATGTTATAAATGTAATGATTTCAGACAAACAGCTCTGTCCAGAGGATGGGAACCTCTGCAGCTGTAGTAATTTAGAGATAAAGTAGACAAAGGATTATTAGAGAAATGAACTGCTAGCATTGTGCTTGATTTAGCCGTAGTATCTTGAATGTAACATAACATGTATCTAACTGAGAGTAACCAAGGCCATGTTGTTTTCCTCAGGAAGTTTCACATAAAAATTGATAAATCAGCAGAAATTCATGGAAAAGATGGTCAGCAGATGATGATGAAAAAGGTGGTAATCTGTTACATCAGCATGGTAGGACATGATTAGTTTAAGAATGTATAAAAATGAAAGTATTTCCTGTTTCTGGTTAGACAAACTTTGTATTAGCACGTTTTTGTCTCCTTGCTGCAAGATTAAAGTGCCTTAATCTGAACCTACCTTTTGATCATTTTTAAAGTATATTTTTCCTTTGACACTAAGAACAGCAATAGTACAATACAAGAAAGAGAAAAACATGATGAAAAGTTTTTGTGTAAAAGAAGAAAATAATAATAAGAGACCAAGTGGACAGAAGGAGATCTTAAAGTAGACGATGAGGAGGAATGACCGTTAGTAGCAGGAACCATGTAGACAAAATATTTGGATAAAGTTGTGAAATGCTATAGGGGTCTCCTACAAGTACTCAAGGCCCAGGAAATTGAAGACCGCTAACTTACAGTCAGAGACTAAGGCATCCTGTAGCTGGCATGGCCAGGTGTACACACTTAAACCTGGGTACATGTTCAGGCGAGGTGTGGTAGCTTTGGGGACAAAGTGCAGACAGTGGAGCTGGTACATCTCGTTCAAATGCAGCAGCAAAGTTCGAGCAAGGTAAGTCAGGAAGCTACAGGATGGGAGTGTTGGAGGGGCAGGGGGGCTAGTATAGTAGTATAGATGAGGATTTCAGGCAATGACTGTGAATGACAGGTTTAGGGAAAAAAGAGCTTTCGGTTCAGTGAACAGGGGATTTTAGAGTTAGAGTGTAATCTGAATCTTTAGGTTTAGGATGTGGCAAGGCAGTTTTAGGTATAGGGAGTAATCAGAGACTTTAACTTTAAGGAGAAAGAGGGGAGTTTAAGGTTGGAGAATGGGAGTGGAGTTTTATTGTCAGGGAGTTATTGGGTATTTTAGGGATAGGGAGAGGGGAGTGAAGTTTTAGGCATAGGGAATGATCAGAGATTTTAGAGTTAGGGAGGGGAGTCCTATGGTTAAGATTAGGGAATATGTGGAAGTTCAAAGGTTAAAACTAGGGTTCTGCTAGTACTATGCAGTGCAGCAGGGTTTGGTGGCCACAACGGCAAGGTAAATAACTTGGATTAGATTAGTGAGAGTTAGGTCACTTGCCAATTAGAGCAAGTTAAAACGAGCAAGTGTGTTTATGAGCTATTGTAATATGGGCTCTTGTAGTAGATCTATACTGTGAAGTCCCTGCTCTGGCCCAGTAATCAAGGAGCCTCAATCCTCACCACTGGCAAAAGTGAGGGACATACACATTGGGAGGATAGCAAGTACACACACACACAGTAAAGTACAATTTCACTTAGGTGCACACAGATGCTATTATCCAAATGGTAAGTGTTAGCAAGACTTGCAAGGCTATTTGAGTGGCCCATACACTGTCACTAAATACATATGCAAGTACCCTAAGAGCTTAAATATCTCTAAACAAACCAGTCACAATTAAAAGGTTTAAATATATTTAATAATACATAATAAAAGCACAAGACAATACTAAATAACTCAGTACAGTGCCAACAGAGTTCAGAATCACAGGAAATACTTTAAAACAACATTGTCTCACATAAATACAGAAAACATCTAAACTACTCTTTACAGTATTCTCATCTATATCCAAGAGAAATACTATACCTAAAGACCCAGGCAAATGCAAGTGCTAAATGGATGCTTCTAAGTCCAAAGACAAATACAAAATGCCCAGTCTTTCTCTGTGAGATAGTTCCTAAATCAATAATGCACATTGATGCTGGGTTAGCTGGATGACATCACTATTTGACACCTGTGTGCCAAAACACTTATCTCTTAGAAGTGTTGCCTGGAACTGGAAATTGTAAAACCATTAAACACTTTTACCTTTGAAACCTGTAATTATTTCTGTTTCCAGACAATAGAAAGAATTTCTAGCTGCAGACATTCTGTCTCTTTGCATTAACTACAGAGTTCAAAATCACAGGAATTATTTTAAAACAACATTGCAGGACAGTCTGAAATAAATGCAGAAACCATCTAAACTAGGTTTTACTATATTCCTGTCTATATCTAAGAGAGATTACTGTACCCTGAATACTTACTATTTGTAAGGCAAGTGTTGATGAGAGGATGTTTCCAGGTCCAAAGACAAATACAAAATGCACAGTCTCTGAGCGAGTTCCCAAATTAATATCAAAACATTACTGCTGGGTCAGCTGGATTACATCACTCTTTGTCACCTGCCTTCAGTTCCCAGGCTAAATAGATACTTAAAATTTAGCACCTCTGTCTCAAAAGTACTTATCTCTCAGATGTGCAGCTGCTAGGAACTCACAGAGCAATAAAAACACTTTACATTTTAAACCTAGAAATTATTTCTGTTTCAAGACAATAGAAAGAAACTTCTGACTCTAGACATCCTGTCTCCTTCAGTGAAACTGAGAGATAAGCACAATCATAAAACACTATGTTCTTTTCCAGCAAGTAGGTACATTGTGTTTACATTCTTTAAGCTGAGTACATAACATACATTTCAACACACACTTCTACACCAGTAGTTTAATATACACATAACATATAGTTCTCTTACATTTGTAAGACAAGCATATGGATCACATTAATAGTCACAAATGACATATGATTATTTAGAAAATTCCAGATAGCTGGGCTAGCAGTGTCACATTTCTTCCTTCCTCGAAAACTCAAGCTAGTTTTTCAAGTGACCCTTGAGAAACATTGCTTGAGAGGGTGAACCTCTCTCGGAATACACTATCCCATTCCCTGTCTTGAGATTCCAGCTGCCTTGGCATTGCTGACCTCAGTACCATGCTGCACTATCCCATCATATGCTTGAAACCCTAGGCTCCACCATAGTAATTTGAGATTTTCCTGGCTGGCTGCCTGTAGCCATAGATCCCCCTCAGACCTCTCCTGCCGTGTACTACAAATACTTAGCACAAAGGCCTCCCTGTCATGCTAAGGTTTCATCATGTTAACATGGTACAATTTGTGCCACTGTCTTCTGCCTAGCAGTTCTACTATGTAGTTAACATCACTGACCTTCCTTACCACCTTGCTGGGTCCCTTTCAAGCTGCCTGCAGCTTGTTGTGTCTGACAGGAATGAGAACCATTACCTGCTGCCCTACAGCATATTCTCTGGCTCAAGCGTTCCTGTCATACCAGACCTTTTTCTGTTGTTGGGCTTCTGCTAGGTTCTCCTGGGCCAAGCTCATGAGTTTCATAAGCCTTATCCTGAGATTTAGAACATATGCCACAACAGACTCCTTGTGGGATTCACACTCACCGTCCCACTTATCTCAAATCAAATCTAGAGGTCCCCTCACCCTATGCCCATACAGCAACTCAAAGGGTGAAAAACTTATGGATTCCTGGGGAACCTCTCTGTAAGCAAACAACAGATGGGGCAAATATTTGTCCCACTCCCTCTTACTGGTCTGCAAATGCCTGTAGCATGGACTTGAGTGTAGAGTTTAACATCTCAACAAGACCATTAATCTGGGGATGGTAGAGGGTGCTCTTCAGGTGCTTCACCTCACAGTACTTCCATAGATGCGCCAGCAGGTCTGACATGAAATTGGCACCTCTGTCAGTCAGTATTTCTTTTGGGGAACCTACCCTGCTGAAAATCTCTAACAAAGCATTTTGCTACATTTTCTGCCTCAAAGGAGGACAGAGCCACTGTCTCAGGGTATCTGACAGCCTAATCTACTACCAGTACAATATACTTTTTCACTGTGGAACTTGGGGTATCCAGAGACCCCACAATATCCATAGCTACCCTCTGAAATGGCTCCTCAATCACAGGCAAAGGCATCAGAGATTTCACTTTGTCTTCTGCCTTGCCTACCTTTTGGCACTACTCTGGAAATCCCAGGCCAATAAAAGTTCTGCATAATACGTCTCTTTGTAAGTTTTATGCCCATATGACCTGCAAAGGGAATATCATGGGCTATGGCTAAAATGGCCAGATGCTAGGCTCTGGGCACTACCAACTTCTGTATTCTCTCACCCTCTAGCCCTCCCTCAGGGGTCCACTCTCTGTACAGTAACCCTTTGTCCCAGTATACAGATTCCCCCTTTGCTTGGGAATCAGGTGCCTCACTAGCTACCTCCCTCAGTCCTTGTAATGTAGGGTCTGAGAGCCAAACCTGTCTCAACTCTCTCTTTGTAACCCTTCCCAGCTTCCCTTCCACAGGAAGTCTGGCATCCTCTGACAGCGGTGCCTCACTGTCAGCCTGGGTACTACTACTCACCTCTACCCTTGCAGTCACTATGTCCAAGGGAACATCAGTACCCACAAGCAGATGTGGCTCACCTTCAGTCTCATTGCAACAGGGTAGCTCTCTCCCTGAAGTAACCACCTCACCAGTTCTGGCTGCAAGTGTGCAGTCTGTCTGGGTCTGCCCCACACTACCAGACCCACATGCTTGTCTCCATGTTTTACTCCATGTAACTGCATGAACACACACAGTACTGCATTATCAAAATCATTCCCTATCAGGACATCTGCAGCGATATCCTCAAACACACCTACTTGCTTGCTTCCTTTTCCACCCACCCAATCAAGGTGAACCCTAGCCAAAGGTATTTGGAATGGGGTCCCTCCTTAAGCTCTGACTGGAGTAGACTGCCCAATCAAGTAGTGCTCCTCTATAACCATTGCAGGCCACACAATGGTTAGGTTAGAGGCTGTGTCGCTCTTAGCCACGGCCTCTTTCCCATCCACTAAGATAGGATATAACCTCTTGTGGTAGTTTGGTACCCTTGTGTACTGAGACAACTTACTGCTGGCATTTTGTCATTCCCACTTACTGGCTCTCCCACCTTTTGTTCCCCACCTTGCCACTGTGGACATCTATATGCTACATGGCCCCACTGGTTGCATTTAAAACATTTAACCCTTGGTCCTGGATGTGTACCTGAACTAGTGGCTTCCCCTGCTACTGGCAGAATCTGTTGGGGCAGTCTGTGATACCCATCATGGTTTCCCTTAGACCCATGAGCAGCACTGTGTGTCCCTTTTCTGTGCAGTGATGCCCTGCTTGCTAGGTATTGGTCTCTCTTTTTCCCCAACTCATCTACAGTATTGGATTATCTATCAGCTAACCAGATTCTCATGTCCTCAGACAAAGTGCTAAGAGCTTGTTCCCTCAGCAAAAGGTCTGCCAGCCCTTCAAAAGTGGTGACTTGACACCACTTACACACCTATGAAAATAATTGCTTAGTTCAGCAACATATTCATACACACTTTCATCTGCCTTGTGTCCATGCTCACAACTTTTTTTTCCTATAAGCTTCAGGTGTTAACTTAAAGCATTCTAACAAACACATTTTGACTGTATTATAATTTAAACAATTGATATCAGACAGTTTGGAAAGAGCAGTTACAGCTTTACTATGGAGGGGGTCAAGAACATTCAAACATATGAATGAAACTATCAAAAGTACCCCCTCTGTAAATTGTAGAAGAAATCTACTGATCTTTGTGGCTTCTGGGGTTCAATTACTCCCTTCCCCATTACCTCCATGACTCTGGCAAAGAGACAGCATCTCCTTTTCATGTTGCCTCTGCCCCTCATTCTCCTCAGCCTGCAAACATCACTGTTTCTCATTTTCCTCAGCCTTTAGATGTCTCAGTCTCTCTGCTGCTTCTATTTCCAAACACTTGGCCTCCAACTCAAGTCACTTTAACTCCAGATGGATTGTTAAGTCCTCTGTGGAAAGGTTGAGCTGTCCATTTTCTGAGAGGTGTACATCTCCACAGCCAGTCTGATTGTCCTCCTGATTGCTATTCTGTGATGCAGCTGTGACTAAAGCTGCAATCATGTCTGCTTTAGTCAGGTTGGCATGCACCAGTCCTTTAGCCTGCCACATCCCAGCCAACTGGCTCCTTGTCAGCTTGTCATACTCCTATGCTGACATGCTTGTCTGCTCTCCTTAACTAACTAAGCTAACAAAAAAAAAAACAATTGTGATATGAACTCTAAATGTTCACTGCATGGCTGATTGAGAGTACAAACACCTTCAGTGACCACTGTACACAAGCTAAAGAATTCAATATCCACACCACTACAAGCCAATTAATATGTGCTGTGGCTATCCCACCACTGCCAAACAATTAATATGTGACATCCCTGCACTGGCCCAGTAATGAAGGAGCCTCAATCCTCACCACTAGCAACAGTGAGAGATGTACACATTGGGAGCATGGCAAGTACACACACAGTAAAGTACAATTTCCCTTAAGAGCACACAGAGATCATAGTCAGTCAGGGGCTGGTTTCTCCCTCTTTCTCCAGATCCCCAGTATGACTCCCCACTGGCACAGCTATAGGGTTAAGATCCCAGATGAGTGGCTAAGCTAAAACCTCCAGCTCCCTCTCTGTCCAATCAGTGCTTCATGTCCCTGTGCAAGTAGCTGACAGACAGACACACATAAACACACACACACACACACACACACACACTTTGAGACTTGACTTACATATAAACCCACAGACACTCCTGGGGAAGGCTGGCACAGGTTTACTAGCTATGCCCCCCTTCTGCCTAGACTAAAAGGTAGTTATCACTGCCACCAACAACTCTTTATCAGCCCTTTATCAGCTCTTTATAAGGTCCTTACAAAGGGTGACCACTTCTACTGTGTAATGTTACTATTATCCAAATGGTAAATGTGACCAAGACTTGCAAGGCTATTGGAGTGGCCTATACAGTGTCACCAAATACATATGCAAGCACTCTAAGAGATTAAATATCTTTAAACAAACCAGCCACAATTAAAAGGTTCAGATATATTTAATAATAAATAATAAAAGATCAAGACAATACTCAAACAACACAGTAACTGCAAAGTTCAGAATCACAGGAAATATTTTAAAAGAACATTGCAGGACAGTCTCAAATAAATGCAGAAAACATCTAAACTAATCTTTGCTATATTCCTAGCTATATCTAAGAGAGATTACTGTACCCTGATTACTTATTATTAGCAAGACAAGTGCTGATGAGAGTATGTTTCCAGGTCCAAAGACAAATACAAAATGCACAGTCTCTGAGAGAGTTCCCAAATTAATATGAAAACATTACTGCTGGGTCAGCTGGATGACATCACTCTTTGTCACCTGCCTTCAGTTCCCAGGTTAAACAGATACTTAAAATTTAGCACCTCTGTGCCACAAATGCTTGTCTCTCAGACGTGCAGCTGGTAAGAAATCACAGAGCAATAAAAAACATTTTACATTTTAAACCTAGTAATTATTTCTGTTTCAAGGCAACATGAAAACCTCTAGCTCTAGACAGTGTGTCTGCTTGCTGCACTGAAACTGAGATAACACAGTTGTAAAACACTTTACTTTTCAATTTATTTTCTTGAGGGTTTGCAAGTTAACTCTGTATGTTCCAGCCTCTACTATCAAAACATACATTTACACAGGTATATATTTATACACATTCCTGTTCTTTTGCAATGGGGTACACTGTGGTTACATTCCTGAAGCTCAGTACATAAACATACAGTTCAACACACACTTCTGGACCAGTAGTTTAATATCCACATAACATATAGTTCTCTTACATTTGTAAGATAAGCATATGAATAATTTTACTATTCACACATGACATATGATTATTTACAAAATTCCAGAGAGCTGGGCGGGCAGTGTCACACATGCTATGGACTACAGGCAACCCTAAACACTGAAAGCAAGGAATCTCTCCTTTCTATGCATTTTGTTGCAGATGTGTAATACAGATATTTGTGTAGCAAATGAGTTGGCTTTTTTTATATTGCCATTTAACCTGCAAACTTCTTAATGGGCAGCACAATAACATTTCTATGATGCATACAAATTCATGGTGTCAGGATGCAATAAATAATTCTTGGTGCCTGTTGCCTTATGTTACAGAAGGAAACAGATGTCAAAGTCAGAAAATACATGGTATTTAAGAACATTTTGTTAAAGGATACAAAGACATGCGTCTGGAGCATTTTTCTCCAGGCCTCCACTGAAAATCGGCTTTGTTCCAAGTCGGACTTTCCCGGTAAACAAATGTTAAATAAATAAATAAATAAAATGTATGTTTTTATTTTTGGATAGCATGCTTCAAGTGCTAGACATAACACAGAAAGTTTTACTCTGTGCCAAAGCAAAAGTGCAACAATCTGTGAAACTGTTTTCAGAAAAAAAAAACACATATATTCAAATCTACATGCTTCTAGTTTAGAGGAAAGATATGAACCAGTATGACATGCAAAGAGACACCAAGAGAAAATGGCACGATCTGATGAGGAGTACAAAAAATACAATAAAGACAAAAATAATAAGGAAATGTTTTATACAGTTAGAATTCTTACAAACGGTGCCTTCAAGCTGGTTGTAATCTGCATAGAATATATCTGTTTTCTGTCCTTTTATCCAAAGCTTAAATTAAATCATTTCCAAGCAACAGGTGCAATGGATGTCAGCATAAGATATAATCTGACACATGAAGTTCTTGGATAATCATTTAATTAAAAGAAACTATGCTGTGGATTGTGTAATTTCAGACATCTACTGGGGCTATGTAAACCTCATACCCTGCAATAAGTTTTATTTTGACTATATAGTATGACCACATAGTCTGTAAAACTTTCAGAAAAATGTAAACAGATTAAGTATATATTTAAACTGGAACATGTAATTATCAGTGTTATGTTAAACTCAGTTTTACAGAAACAGTAAAGTTCTTCAGAAATTCTTCCAGAATTCAGAAATATATGACATTTTTTTCTATTCTGTGTAACACCATTTTGCTATGTTTGATCTAGTTAAATAAAATTTCTGCACTTCAGGCCCACACGTGGGCAACATATGTTATTTTTAGGAGAAACTCAACAGGTTTTGTGGAAAAAAGAAAGCTTTCTTATAATACATATTCTGCCACCAAATGTTCAATTTGTGAAGTAACAGTGTCCATGGAGCACTGTCATAGCAGGGCAAGGTATTAGAATTCATTATTTAAACAGATTAAATATCAAATAATTTTATTTGCTTAGGAACAAGTACAAAAATCCTCCTAAACTAATAAATGTGAGCCTGTACTAAGAAAGTTCAATACCGCAGAAGTTGCTTTATGAAAAAATCCTGGAAACCTGAAATGTAGTCCCAAATGAATGAATGTATCTACTGTCATTTACTTTCTGGCAGACAGCACACAGTATAATTTATTGCTTCAATGTCTGTGGAGAAAGCTCCAGTACTAAATGTATAACAGGTGATAACCTGCCTGTAGGCACTCAAGATACTAATTCCAGGTTTCCTCTGTTCACCTGCCAGAACCCTGGTTTCTGGGTCATCTCTATGTTTCTGAAAGTCTGTTAATCACGTGTCAGACTGCCTTCATAACCTGCCAGCTTCAGCCAGACATGCTATTTGTTAATACTATGTTTTACATCTCTTCTAAAAGCTTAGCATGTTTTTTCAATTCTACGAGCACTGAAAGCAAAGTTATAAATTACCTGGCTTTTGCAGACATCACTTTGACATTTTCAACAACTGTAAAGTCTTTTTCCGGCTTTAGTTCATGGGTTAAATAATATTTGCATATACATTCGAAAATATTTTAGTTCTCAGGTGACACTTGAAAATGTATGAACTTTTCCAGGTATGGAAAAATAAAACACTAGTTTAAGCCAGCATGGTATTCAGTTATGAAATAATATTATTTAATAGCAAGCAACAGCACTGTATAAACTCTTCTGTTTCTATATAAGTCTATTTAGATGACAGAATTTGAATGTTAGGTATACTACTCAAGTACATAGAATGAATGCAGTTTATCTAGTATGGATTATACACATTGAAGGCAAAATACAGAGTAACTGGAATTATTGGTTGCATAGCAGAAGAAAGTGAGTAATAAATTAATATATTTTCAGAGGTTTGTATAACTGATCAGGTTCTGCTAAAAATATTATTCATTAATTCTTATCACAACTTATTTACTTTTGGACTCTTTGCAATCATTTTTCAAACAATGTATTGGAACTTGTTTTTTTGTAGTTGTTACATTTTCTGAATAAGCAGTGTGATTTTTTTTCTAAGAAATATTCATCCTGAATAATATACAAGTCTTTCAGAAACCACATGGAAATATACTGCAGAATATAAAAAGTAATATTTTGTGCTCAAATGCCTCACTCCATAAATATAAAGATATATCATATTAATATATATTGCAGAGTAAGCTGTATTATATAAACTATAAGAGGGGTGTCCAAATACGTCTAAAATTGTATTCTTATAAATATACAAGCAAAGAATAATGCCAGTAGAAAAAGTCCACTGGTCTTCTGAGACCACCTACTAGTTACAGCTTGACCTGTTCAACAAATTATTTATTTATTATTTTGATAGCCACATGGGTGGGCTGACCAGAAAGGACTATTATCAACCATGACCCAGTAAAACAAATAAGAAAAGGACAACAGTAAAAAACATAACATTTGTAATTTTATCACACAATCATAAAAATCACAGAAATATTTGTAAATCTAAGATATCGGTAAGATGAAGCCTGCGTTGGTCTAGCTTAAATTGCTCATTTGAGCAGCATTCCACAGTCCTAGCTATTACATGTTATGATTTCTAGGTTCATAGGTTCATAATAGGTTATTGATCCAATAAACCATTTGTAGACTGACCAACGATCACACCCATTTTCCAAGACATAAATTAATACCAGACCCCAACTTAGTTTTAGCCCCTTTCCAAAGATAATGCTGTAATTGTTTTTGCTTTCAGGTTTAGAAGGAGGTTATAATGATGCACTGGTTTTTCCAAGAGGAAGTTGTATTTGCTTGTTATATTCTTCCGGCTCCAACCAGCAATTTATTATGAACAGACGTACGACATGCACATCCTATATCGATATCTGCTTGTTTCATACATGTTATTCAGGTTTCTGGGTATCTTAGATCCTTTGGCAAATAATTGCTACTCTTTAATTGTATTCATCTAACGTTTCCTCCCTTTTGACATTCTTGGAGCTATTAGTTTTATTTCTTTGTCACATCCTGACTGGAAAATGGATGCAATATATATATATATATATATATATATATATATATATATATATATATATATATATATATATATATATATATATATATATATATAAAATCTAGCTTTATTGTACAAAAATACATTTCCATATACTTCCTGTAGTACAGTCCTTATGCATAGCACCTTATCACCACCAGCAATGGCCCATTTTCTTACAATCCATTTTATCTTTTCCAACAGACCCAGTCCAACGCTAATATTTTCATTTGACAATTGAACTCCATGTGGTATATTACATTCCCATGCAGTTCTAGTGGACGGTGTACCACAGCTAATCAGCAGTTGGATGATTCATTTACTGCCCTATAACTATACCCCCCCACCTTGAGTTCCCTTTCTATGGGTATGATTTTTACTCTTCTTGTATTCTAATACTACTTTCCATTGTGTTTTCCCTGCTCTCCTTTCCTCATTCTAGTCAGTTTTTGCCATTTTCTCAGATCTTCATCTCCTGCTTCTGGTACTTTCTGTACCCGTCGAACTGCATGAATTGACTTTGTTAGTATCTTGCCACTCCCTTCTATCCTGTCTCCCTTCCCCAATTCTTTCTCATTCTCTCTTCTTTGACTTTATTATTTTATTTATTTCTTTTACATTTGTTTACTGGGAAAGTCCAACTGGGCAGAGCCCATTTTCAGATGAGGCCCGGGGAGAAAAGCTCAACAAAAGTGACAGTACATACAACATTAGTAACGGTAAATACAGGATGACAAACAATACATACAACTTAAGTTACAGTAAATACAGCAAGCCTAACAGTAAGTACAACATCAGATATGGAACTTAACACAGTGATATTGTTAACATAGAACCTATGAGTATTAGTGTACATTTTTAAAGGGAAAAATAATTCTAGATTTATCATGCATTTAAGAATAAAAAGAAAAAAAAAAATCATAATACAGATAAGATCATTTTCCAAGAGACAGGCTGAATAATTAATGGAGACTGCACTTATAATAACAGGAGATCAGTCAGGAGTGTTGCATGAGCAGAGCCAAGTGTCAGATACTTTTTGAGTATTTTTTAAACTGATGTGTGTTGTCAGTGGTTCTAATACTATGGGGGAGGGAGTTCCAGGTTTTTGAGATATAAGAAGAGAATAAGAAGTCTTGTGCAGTGTCGTTAGTTGCAGAGACTTGTAGTAAAGATCTATTTGATGATCGTAGTGTTTGAGTATTAGAGTAAGGTTGTAGTAAGCTTTGGAGAGCTGGAGTTTTTTCAGGGTTATAGAGTAATTTGTGGGCCATGATTAATTGGTTCTATGCAAGAAGCTGAGGTAGTTCAAGCCAGGAGAGTTTTTTGATGGCAAGACAGTGATATGACCTGTGTAATGATCCAATAGCAAATTTAGCTATTTTGTTACAGCATATATTCAGTTTATCTAAATATATTTTTCTGAGGTTGATAAGAATGGGTGAAGTGTATAATAAAGTTGCTAGTAGGTGGGTACTGGCTATAGTTTGGTTTTGGTAAAAGGTGCCCATTTTTTGTGGACTTTCTTAATTGTTTGTGATATATGTAAGTCAGATATTAGCTTATAATCTACAATGACTTCTAGTTGTTTGGTGGATGGTTCAGGTGTAATTATTGTGTTGTTATTAGCTGTGATGTGGAACTGGAAGGAATCTAGTGGTCTGGTAGGTTGAAATATCAGAAGTTTTGTTTTTTTGAGAGGTTAAGAATAAGTTGGGAGTTAGTCAACCATCTTTCAATTTCTGTAAAGGCCTGTTGGGTTTTGTCCTGTTGTTCCATGGTAGAGGCTGCACATATTAATGTTGAATCATCTGCATATTGGATAATGGTGGCAGCTGAGGTGGCTGAGTTGAGGTTATTATTGAAAATACTGAAGAAAAGAGGGCCAAGTATGGATCCCTGTGGGACCCCAAGGGCAATAGGGAGAAGTGTGGAGAGGTCATATTGCCACTAAACTACCTGCTAACCACCTATTAAGTAGCTATGGAACCCTGAGACAATGAAGGGTGTATGTTTAGGTCTGAGAAAGTGTCAAAGGCTTTAGACATATCAAAGAAAACTGATGAGATGTTTCTCTCATTCCTGTATTGATTTCTGGTGTTGATAAAGCTATGTACGGCAGTGGTTGTACAATGGGTCTAAATCCATGTTGGGAGATGGCAAATAAGTTACTGGATGTGACAATTCTCATTTCTCATAAGTTAGGAATGTATACATTTCTCCAGGAGTTTTGGAAGTGGGGATAGGATAGCTATAGGACGATAATTAGTTCAGTTGATTTACCACCTTTATGTAGGGGGATACTATAAGAAGTTTTACGGATGATAGGGATGTACTTTTCATAAATCGAGTGGTTAATCAGTATTAATATGGGATAAGATATAGCCTCAGCTGCAGTTTTTAGGAACTCTGCGGGTAAGTTATCAGCTGCAGTTGTAGTCGGTTTAACTTTTTTTTAGAAGTTTTTCTATGGTTTTGGTGGGTATGGGTTGAAATCAGAAGGAAGTACTATTATTGTTATTTAGATTATTAGTTGTTTGTAGGTTATTTAGGTTATCTCTGGTTAGTGCAAGAATGCTTTCTGTAAAGTATTTGTTAAACTGTTCAGCGGTGGGTTCTAAGTTATTTGTTAAGTGGAGGAGGGGGTTGTGGTTTGCCTGAGACTGAGTAGGTTTTTGATTGTAGCCCAGAATTTCTGTGAGTTATTTTGATACTTTAGCTGCATATTAATGTAATAATTCTTTTTGTATAGCTTGATTTGGTGTTTAACTTTATTCCTGACTTGTTGATAAGTTCTACAATCAGGTAGAGTATTTCTAGTAAGCCAAGAGATCCAGGTCTTGCCCCTTTGCTTAAGGAGGGTTTTTGTTTTAGTAGTAAACCATGGGGCACAATTTGCTTTGATACGGACTGTTCTAGAGGGTGCCATACTGCTGAGTATATTGAGGAAAGTATTATTAAAATATTCAACTGCTGCATCTAAGTGTAACGTCTTCAGTGGGCTCCAGTTACACTGTTTTAAAGTGTATACAAGTTCCTGTGGTTTAAAATGTTTCTAATAGATTTGACGATATATAGTGTGCTTAGTAGGGTTAATGTGCTGCCTGAGTAGTTAGGTAGGTATGTAATCACTGATGTCTGATAAACAGCCAGCATTTTCATAATGGGAGGGTTTGTATTTAGGGCACATTCCACAATGGAGTGCTTGTTAGATTTTTTGTGCATTCTGGCAGGGAACTGTATAATTTATGAGAAGCCATGTGGTTGCTAGGGTTGTTAGAGTTACAGGTAAACCAGTCAGTATTAAGATCACCCATGATAATAGTTTCTTGGGTGATGTTATTAGAGATACATTGAATTATGCATTCAATGTTGGAAATATTATTGCCTGGTGGGATGTAAATGGCTAATATAGTTATGTGCTTGTTAGCATTAATTGATAATTTGGCAAGTATTAGGTCAGTATCAGTAGTGGTAAATATTTGTAGATTTAGAGGTGTCACTATTAGGCTGTTTTTGAAAATTATAGCTACTCCACCTCCTCTTTGGTCATTTCTGTCTGCTCGAAGTATATTATATCCTGGAGGTGCAATTTCATTGTCTGAGATATGGAGTTTAAACCAGGTCTCTGATAGGATGGCTATTTCTGGGGAATAATGTGATAGGATAGCCTCTAGCTCATGAACTTTATTAACCAGACTTCTAACATTTAACAATAAGTCAGTGGTTTTGTGAGCTGTATTACATATATGTGGTGTTTGAGAATTGGATGAAATAAGGGTGTTTGGGCCAGGATTTGGGTGTATGTCCCCACTTTTAAGCAGTTTTTGGCAATGTTTGCTATTGTTCTGATGTGACTACATATATGTTTATGGTATCTAAATGTGATATTTTTTAGAGTTATTTTGGAAGGTGATACTTTAGTATTATGTTGGCCTAGGATGGTGGTGTTGAAGATGTCAGGAGATATTTGAAAATTTGTTTATTGCTTTAGTGTAGGAGAGGTAATAGTTACCTTTTGGTTACTTTGGGTAAGGGCTAGGGGGTAATGGTAGGCTGTATAATGTGTGGCCAAGGAGAAAGACGTATTAAGATGTGCTGGATTAACATGAAGATGTTTAGACAATCTGTGAGATGAGGCATTTTTAACTGAGTGGGGGAAGCACTAAGTAGTAATAGTTTGTTTGATAATGGAGAGAGTATTAGTGAAAGAGTAGAACAGGTTAATAAAAAAGGAAGGTGAGGTAAGAAAGGGAGCAGAAAGTATTGTAACAGTCATAGGGGCAGTACAAAGTATCTAAAAGGTTATAGGCTAGAAAGCAGTGTTGTAATTAGCTAGAGTTGGAAATAGGATAACGGATAACTTTGTGAGAGTGTAGATTAGTAATTAGATGTGCGTGGTGACTGGACCATGAAGTGAGTGAGGGGGTGAGAGGTTAGAGATAAATGTAACTGATGTGGGGGTTGGTGGGAATGGGGGTAGGGTAGGGGAGTGGAGTCAGCCCAAGCGAAGCAAGGTCTTACCTGGACCCTCTGTGCAGCTGACTTCAAAAACAATTAGTGAGGTATTAAAACCAGTGAAAAAGCAAAAGGATATGTTACATAAAAGTAGGATTTTAAAATGGAGTGGAATGCCTTTAACAGTGAAATGTAACTTAGATAGAGTGAGCACAGAAAACAGAATGCTTACAGAATGGCTGTTTGGTGACCGTAAATAGTCTACTGAGCAATAAGAAAAAATAATACTGGTGAGTAGAGTCAGATTACCTGCAGATATGGAGCAATGGGATCGTCTGAATGCCGCTGCTAAAATTAATTAATTTTATCTATTCTTTCCCTTTTTAACACTTCATAGAGCTGTTTGGTCCTTTGCATCCCAAACCTCTTCCATTTCCCTCAGGGTGACATCCTCTTTCCTTTTGCCTCCCTTTCTGATTGTTCCTTTACCCTGTTGCCCTCCCTTTATTCTTTTTCCAGGTGTCTCTGAGTACCAAGTACTGTAATTTTGTATTTCTATATTAACTCCTCCAATATTTTTAATCTTTCCTCACCATCCTTTTTTCTGCATACAAAATCTTCCTCATGAGCTATTTTGCTTGTCTTCAGTTTTCTATCCTATGTTTACCTCCCACCTTTTTGTTCCCCATCGTGTTCGAGATTCCCTTCACTCTACTTTATACATTCTTTTAGTGCTACCTCATTTGTGTCCTTTAGAAAGCTTCTCCATGTCTCCCTCTCCTGTACTCTCCTTTACTTCACTTCTTCATCTGTTTTCACCCAGAGAATGATGTTACATATCAGTGCATACACAAGGATTAACATGGGATCCTCCCCTTTTCCTGTTCATTCTCATTTTTCTCGTTGTATTTATTGACCTAGACATCTATGTCTTTTAACATCTGCTGCAGCCTTTTGTCCTGAGGGCGTTATTTGTATGCTTCAGGGTAGATGAATGATTATCAATAATGTCATCATCATCCTTGATGCAATAATTCTTCCAAGCAATGTATAAATCTAACCCCCCGCCCCGCAGAGTATACATTACCTTTTCTCCAGCTTCCTCTATGTTTCTGCCTATGTCCTCATAACACCTGCATGGAGTTTGTGGGATGTGCCATGAATTTTAACTAGAAGCATAGTATTTGTGACTGATGCAACAATGTCCTCGTCTCCGGGCTTTAAATGAAATTGTATATGGGCACTGTTTTTATTACGACACTGGCTGTGAAAGACAAAGCTCTGAAATCATCACAGAGGTAATCAAATGTGCTTATAAATCCTTTATTTTGAATCCTTCCATGCACCATTATGATGAATAAATGATGCAATAATTCTCTGAATGTTTTGTTAAAGGTTTATTTCATTGTACAAATCGAGACAAGTGTCACTTCAAACAGCAAAATGAATTTGACATTGTCTATGACATTTCAAAGTTGCATTATGCAATATTTTCATTTCTGTGTTTGTGTATTTTATCTGTGTGTGTGTGTGCGTGTGTGTGTGTGTGTGTGTGTGTGTGTGTGTGTGTGTGTGTGTGTGTGTGTGTGTATATATATATATTTATATATATATATATATATATATATATATATATATCTAGAGGAGAGCTACAGAATCCTGAAAGCCCAAACTCCTGAAAACTCAAAATCCTGACAACTCAACATCCCGAAAGCACACAGGATAACAACACTTACTATATTCCAGCACAAGTACATACAGAAACAAATAAGTTTGCGCATCCTGGTCTCGATGTTTTAAGGTTTGATGATGTGGTAATTCGACGGTTTCAAGTGGAACCATAAATATATATATATATATATATATATATATATATATATATATATATATATATATAATACATACATATATACATATATATATATATATATATATATATATATATATATATATATATATATATACATATATATATATATTGTGAATGATCAATGCAATGCTTCATCAAGATTCAGTGTGTCAGACCGAAGACTTCAGAAATGGAGTAATATATCAAGTCCATCAAATTTACAAATGTCTGTGTTTTTGCAGGGGTATAAGCCTCCCTGTACCTTCATATCTCCAAACTATAGATAGATATCTATCTATCTACCTAGCTATATATCAGTCGAACACTATCTCTATTTATCTCTATTTATCTCTGTCTAGCTAGCTAGCTAGCTATAAAAAAGTTGGCATGTCAAAAAATGTAGACTTTCAAACAACTGACTTACATCAGCTGACTGTTCATAATGCTGACATATCAAAATACTGACATTCAAAATTCTGACCAAAAAACTCTAACCTATAGGAAATAAATCACACAGAAAAAGACAAACACTCTATTTCTCTGATCATTTTGCACAAAACAACATAATAAAATAAAACAAATAGAAAATTCCTAAATCATAGCAGGTGCAGGATTAGGGGGAGAGTTAGGGTTTGGATTAGCATACATTGGTAAAGTGCAAGTATTTTGGATAGATATCTGCAAGTTAAAAATACAACATACAGTTTCACTATGACATAAAATTACCACAGTAAGTATAGACAACATTTAAAGTTAATAGCAGCAGTGTGTCATTTTCGTTTTTTGTTAGGGTAGTCTTAAATTGCCCACCTATGATAACAGAAGCATCACTGAGAATAAAACAACTATATATAGTGCATGGACAAAACTTGACTGAATAGCAGTCGTGTGGGTTTTATGTGCACATAATTAGAAGCAGAGCTTTGGACATTTATTGAATGGCATACAGGACTGCAGCTGACTTTAAGAAACAAGATGATTCTCCTGGGTGGACAGTTAGCTTACTATGCATTGATGTAAAAGCTTTGCATGGAAGTGTGCATTGATGTAAAACAGCCTATTTTTACAATCTCAAGAAATGTGTGCATCACTGTAAAACCTAGTATCAATGAAACATTTATTTTAAAATGTTTGCACTTATATATTCTAACAGAATTCTAGAGGTATGATTTTAAAGTCTCTAAGTTTAGTAGGTCAGTATAATCTTAGATAATATTAATAACTCAGGTCATGGCAGACAGATTCTTTGCACTTGATATGAATACATCCAGACTCAGTCCCTCCTTTCCTGTCAAAGATATATCATTGTGAAGTTTAACAGTACACAAGTATCGCGTCACTGCTCAGGAAGCTCTGTTCTTTGAATGTTTCCAGACTCTTCTCTTTCAGTCACTGGCATTTGAAATACCGATGCTTGTCTATAAATAGTAATACTTATCCTGGGATTCAGCAAGCAGCCTTGCAGGAATAAGTTATTCCTGCATGGCAGGGACCGTTCCTGTTCAGCACAGGAGCGCTCCATGCATATGTATGAAGGTGCGTTGCCATGCTCTAAAACAGAGATGGTTCCGTGTATGAGCACGGGGGGGGGGTGAAAGCAGAACTCTCACAATATACACACCCCCTGCACTCCAGAATTGCCTTTCGGCAATTGAAAATGAGTGAGAATGCTCGTAACAACCCCAACCCATTTGGATAACAAATCTGGTCAAAGCCATAAGGGACAATTGTCCCTACCAAGACAAATTTTGTTAGAATAACACATGTAGCATAAGCACATAGTGCATGCCTTCCAACCTGTCAGAGTAAGGAATGTGGACAAAGCCAAAAGGGGCAATAGTCCCACAAAGCAGAAATTTGATAGAATAACAGGTTCACCATTAGCAGAGATATTCTGAAGGGTACAAATAAAATAACACAACAAATATTTTTTTTTAAACATGCAATAAAGTTTAAGTGTAGCTGCGTGGGTGTGCCCATTGCTTACCTATGCTTAGTGCACCTTAAACAGCACAGAAAGTTAAATAGCAAGAGACATCCAGTATAAGCAGTATTTCAATACTATAGTGGATAGAATGTATACTTTGCAAATAGCCATTCTTGGTTCAATCCCCACTATAACCAATTTGCATTTTACATGTAAAAGCAGTACATAAACATTTATTTTTATAATTAGCTACTAAATAACATATATTTGTTAACCAGAGTACTGTATTAGGTCCAGATGTGAGGTGTCAGTTTAATAAAGTTGTGAAACCCCCATATAAAAACAAGTGCCCCATACAGTATGGTCACACATGAATAAATGTAATGAAAGCACATTGGGGATGTCAGGGACAGTAAACACATTTATAATATGTAATGAATGATGAATCAATGCCATACAGCAGATAGTCTATAAAATGAAAAATAAGCAATGCTAATTATAGCACAGCTCTGCTTACCAGGTGTAAGCATTGTGTAAATGTGACTGCTAAGCAATGAGTAGCCTAGCTAAGTGGATTTGCCCATTGGTAAGCAGTGCAGAACCTGCCCCTTTAAGCACTGCCAACCTTAGCTAAGCAGGTTTGCCTGCAGCTTAGCTTAGTTCAGCATATTCAAAACCATCCAATCACAGCAAATGGCAGGAAATTGTCCGTATTTAAACGCCACAGGCAGGAATACAGCTCATAACTGGTTGCAGCTTCCCACTGTAGGCAGTATGGCAGGAGTTGGTGAGGGCATGCACTTCCATGTGCAGCGCTGGGGCATACAGGAGTCCAAGGTCATGATAGGACTCCTGGTACAAAACCATGATGAAAGACTACTGCAGGGCCAGTGCCAAGGCTCCCAATATAAAGCAGAAGCCTGGGACCATCTCGCCCATGATCTCACTAGTGCCACTGGTATCCCTCAGACTGGTAAGCAGGTCCGGCACCACTATGCTGACTTGAAGCGGAGATAGAGCGAGCTCTTGGACGAGTGGGTCCAAGAAGCAAGGCAGAGGGGTGATGTCCCAGCAGTGTGTAAATATCCATACCAATAACTGTTTACTAATGTCCAGCCTGTGTATATGATGGATAGGTATGCCTAAATATTTCTCTATTTCCCTTAAAGCTGCAGCTGAGCGGGCTGTGAATCAGGAAGCCCATGCGAGTAGGCTGCAATGGCTGCATCGCGAGGCTGCTGAGCAACAATCCCGCTTGTACTAGTCATACCAAATAAATGTAAAGTAGTAGAAAATCACCTGCCAGTATAAAAACTGTGTATGGGTTGTACTGAATAAACCAGAAAATATGACAGTAATAGTCCCATATAGGTCATATTTAAATAAAACTGTAAATGCCTGGCAATAAAGCTCTAAATCCTAGACTGGTTGTGTTTACTCTGGTATTGTATGGCATTTATTGTTGCTTTCTCTGAATAGTAATGTTGTGTTAGCCACTGTTATCTACACTGTGCTATGTAAAAAATATGTCTAGGAATGTCTGTATAAGACTGTTGTAAGTACAAGGTCAGATTGTACAACCAACAGAGTCTTAAACAGAAAACACTGAAGCAATAGATGGCAATATCCAAATAGTACACTCTGATGAAACTTAAATTGTTGTATTTTTAGCAGACACAGCCATGGTTCAAATCCTCGGAGTGGTAGTAAGTTGTATGCATAATCACACCTTTCAACTGTACAGATTTTTTTCAGAATGTCCAGATCATTGGCTCATCTTTTCTGCCTGTTCCACTGTCCCCCTGGCAAATCAGTTGGATGATCTCATTATTGTAGTCACTAAATAATGACATACATTTGATTTTCAGACCACAAAACCTTCAGAAAATGTATATTAAAACAAATCCTGTCCTTATTTGTGTCCCCATGTTATCAAGCTTTGTCCAGAGTGTGTGCAATAAGAGATTGAGAGGTATGTGCATAATATTAACTAGGAATCTGGGAATATGTGTAGAAACAGTCAGGTAGTGTTAACAAACATTGCCCCCACAGGTCTGTCATATAAGAAAACTGTAACTGCCTGCCAATAAAGATTTAAATCCTGGACTGGTAGTGTTTACTCTGGTATTGTATGGCCTGACGTAGCATTCAGTAACATCTGATATCAGAATAGTACTGTTGTGTCAACCACTGTTTCTCACACTGTGCTACATAAAAATATGTCTAGGAATGTCTGTATAAGACTGTTGTAATTACAAGGTCAGATTGTACAACTAAGAGAGACTTAGACAGAAAACACTGAAGGACTACACAGTAATATCCAAATAGCACGCTCTGATGAAACTTCAGTTGTTGTATTTTTAGCAGACACAGCCATGGTTTGAATCCTGGCAGTGGTAGTAAGCTGCATGCATAATCATACCTCTCAACTGAACACATTTATTTCAGAATGTCCAGATAATTGGCTCATCTTTTCTGCCTACTAATCTGTCCCCCTGGCAAATCAGTGGGATGATCTCAGAATTGTAGTCATTAAATAATGACATACATTTGATTTTCAGACCACAAAACCTTCAGAAAATGTATATTAAAACAAATCCTGTCACTCTAGCAACTCTCCAAGTTTATGAGAGCAATATTCAAAATGTGTCCTTATTTGTGCCCCCATGTTGTCAAGCTTTGTCCAGAGTGTGTGCATTAAGAGATTGAGAGGTATGTGCATAATATTAACTGGAATCTGGGAATATGTGTAGAAACAGTCAGGCAGTGTTAAAAAACATTCCCCCCACAGGTCTGTCAGATAAGAAAACTGTAACTGCCTGCCAATAAAGATTTAAATCCTGGACTGGTAGTGTTTACTCTGGTATTGTATGGCCTGACATGTAGCATTCAGTAACATCTGATATCAGAATAGTACTGTTGTGTCAACCACTGTTTCTCACACTGTGCTACATAAAAATATGTCTAGGAATGTCTGTATAAGACTGTTGTAATTACAAGGTCAGATTGTACAACTAAGAGAGACTTAGAAAACACTGAAGGACTACACAGTAATATCCAAATAGCACGCTTTGATGAAACTTCATTTGTTGTATTTTTAGCAGACACAGCCATGGTTTGAATCCTGGCAGTGGTAGTAAGCTGCATGCATAATCATACCTCTCAACTGAACACATTTTTTTCAGAATGTCCAGATAATTGGCTCATCTTTTCTGCCTGTTAATCTGTCCCCCTGGCAAATCAGTGGGATGATCTCAGAATTGTAGTCATTAATGACATACATTTGATTTTCAGACCTCAAAACCTTCAGAAAATGTATATTAAAACAAATTCTGTCACTCTAGCAACTCTCCAAGTTTATGAGAGAAATATTCAAAATATGTCTCTATTTGTAACCCATGTTGTCAAGCTTTGTCCAGAGTGTGTGCATTAAGAGATTGAGAGGTATGTGCATAATATTAGCCTGGAATCTGGGAATGTGAGTAGAAACAGTCAGCTAGCATTAACAAACATTCCCTCCACATGTCTACCAGGTAAGAGATGTAGAATTTAGCTATAAGACAGTTGAATTATACACAGTGTACAATCTTACCACTGCCCAAACCAAGGCCATAGGGTATTGTAATAATACCTGTAGAGTAATGATTAGAGCAATGATCATTAAGGTTGTGAGTACTGCAAGGATATATAAGTTGTTAATTGACATCCCCCCCACCGTATCTGCAACAATAATCTAAACACACAAATCAATGGGTATGTTTACACAAAACCTACTGTTGGGACATATGTCCTATTGTTCAACAAATATTGAAATGTGTTTCAATTAATGTTCCATGTTGAAATACAATCATTGGTGGCCTGTTGCTATCAATGTAACCTGAATGCCATTGTAATGGCCACTGTGGTTCCATATATGCATGTGTTCTGTTTGCTACGCAACTGTTCCAAATCTAGTGTTTTGGGTTAAAGGGAATATCTGTGCATGCTGTTATAACTAATCCTGCATTGTGTTGACTATTACTAACCCACATATGTTTTAAAACTGCAACACCATAACACATTTGGAAAGGCCGGTCCCAGCGGACCCACCTCTCCCACCTCATCTGGCCATGGCACTGGGCCCCAGCACATCTGGGACCCACTCTGGGACCTCCTTGTCCACTGGTCTTGCACCACCTTTGGGTAGAACTGCCTCAGGGGATGGGGCTCGTCCCCCCACTAGGACTGGGCATGGACAGGATCCTGTCACCCGAAGTCAGGTAGGGGATTGGTGTGTAGCGAGCTCCAAAGGGACTTTGGAGATCTGATACACCAGCTTGAGGGCCGCATGGAGCATTTAGAGGATCAGCCTGCCCGTCCTGCTCAGCCCCCAGCACAGCCACCTTCAGAACTATGAAGGTGCAGTGGTGATTGCCCATGGGTGGAGACCTCAGTCCCACTGTTTCCATTTGGGGGCTCATGGGCTTCCGATTTCCAAACACCCCTCTCAGTCCAAGGTGTTTACCCCACATGTGTCATATACCACCGCTATATGCTGTCTTGTCTGTTTTGTCTGTCTTCCTACCCAACCTACCTTCCCAAATATATCTACTATCCTTCCCCAACATCCCACTCTCACCTTTAAAAAAAGGGCAATCTGTTCGTACATAGACATATATATATATATATATATATATATATATGTATATATATATATATATATATATATATATATATATATATATATATATATATATACATATTCCCTACTGTTGAATGACTGTACAAAACATCACACATATCTGCTGCTTAGATGGCTTTGTGGTAAATGGCTGTGGCTCTGGTGTGCAGGATCCTGGGTTTGACACTTGCAAGGCCTGGTAAATGTTTTGCTGGATACAAAGTAATTAAGGCACTTTTAAGCAGTTGTAAGCAGGTGCAAAATGGACAGCTATGTATGGTGCGAAATTCTTTTTGGGAACAGATTGCCCATTTTTTAAGGTAGCATTGTGGAGGTGGGTGCAACCCACACAATGGATGATGAGTGTGCAGGTAAGGACGCAGGGCACATTAGTAGACTACTGTTGCTTATCCATCTTCATCTGTAAAGTATCTTCATACATATGTCAAATAACATAGTCTGTTGCTGCAGTGTAGTAATGAACAGATGTGCATAATTTTTAGTATTGTGGGTTTGTACTGTTGATGTACTGAAATGCTGCTCCCACCCTGTACCGATGCCACAGGTGTGGCTACTGACATTACATCTGTCACATAACTATGTAGGTCCCTCTGGTACACAACTGGGGCAGCAGCCTGTAGCTGGTGAGTATGGAGCTGTTTTGTTCAGGTTTGCAAATACACGGCCATGTTATGACCATGGTATTTTCCATGCACACATTTAACACACCTACCCATAATGCATGGTGTACATGTTCATTTATTGTTGCTGTTAACTGCACTGCATCACAGTGGTCACCATGGTGGCATATCTCAAAGGTATGCAAGAGTCCTGCAGTATACCTAACAACCTGTCAGTACAAGATGTGTGGACAGAGATGAACATAATGGTGGGAGAAAGGGCCTGCAGTAGGGACATGTCTGAAACATTACCCTTATACAGTGGCTACAACAGTGTATACACCACTATTACAATGGCAACTGTTCCTGATCTAAACAACAACAAATCACAATAACACATTCCACACCTTTTACAACATGTAATGTGATCCTAACATGAGCAATGAATATGTAATATGGAATCCTATGTTAGGACAAGAAATATGGGAAATACATACCTTAACAAATACTGGAAGCATATGAGTGCACGCACTCCAAATAACATATTGTGGAAGCAGCTATTGAGGTACTGACAGCATTCACTCTTCTTGAGTACACACCTTCCATCAAGTACAGCACCTCATTGTCACACCAAGTAATGGTTTACTGTCCAAGAAGTATGTCCATGACATTTGCCCATTCACCTGCAACAGAGGCAGCCGTGGCTTGCACACATATTACAAACCATGGAATGGATCCCATAGCCAAAAGGTAGCACTCAGGAGTGGGAGAAGTAGTCTTACCTCACCATTGCATATACCATGGCAAACAGTGCAGACAGTCATGTATGTGTGTATGAAGTATGGGATAACATTAATGTAGAAAATAAACAGATACCCATCCAAGACAGATGACAACACATGTTGCAAACTGGTCATGGAAGCTGCCCAAAAAGATGTAGCAACACTGAGGGACTTACAGGAATGTCTAGCAAGTATTGCCTGTGCATTTGTTGACAATCACCTAGAATCTGCATAAGTATGGCCTATGGGTTGGGGTAATCAGATGGAAGAGTCGTTCCACAGGAAACATCATCCAGGGCTCTCTACAGGTAGCATATGCATAACATCATCTCCCAAAGGCATGTGTTGCAATGTGTAATGGTGTACTGAGACCAAGGCTGAAAGCTACAGACAGTATTAATAAAGATACATGTGGTGCACAAGCAACACCTCACTCCACTTCAGGCCCACCATCCCAAATTTTAACTTGCTTTTGCCAGTGTACACCTTTAGGTTTGCTGTTCATTAGCAGGAACAAGGCCGGTAGACATGGCATTCTGAATTTGGAACACTGCAAAATGACACTCATGTGTGGCCCATAGTTGTCAAGCATCTGCAATAAGGCTGAGGATGGGGGGGGTGTCATCCTGAAATACAACAGTGAACTGGAGCATACATCCAAAGCTCGCTAAGAATGGCAGTATCTGAACACAGTCAAGGTCATGAATTGTGCCAGACATAACGTTGACTCCACAGCAATAGTGAAGGCACTGTGTGACCTCCAAGGGTTGTGCACATAAGCTGACCTTGCAATCCGGCTGAGTTGGAGGACATTTTTAGGGCAGAGTGAGCAAATAATGGCAAGTGAAGATGGGGCATGCTTGTATACCCCTTCCAGGAATAGTGACTGCTGTAGTTCACTTAACAGGTACTGCAACAAACCATTGTGTTAAGGGTGTGCGCACTTATGCAACCCACATATTGTATACATCTCAATCAGCATCAGCACGACTAACACATTTGTTTGATGCTGCATTTGATTGCACAGGTCATATGTCACATATCAGGTGTGTGTAACGTTAACATATGCATTATTGTGGCCCCATTGCATATCATGTAAGAGGCTGGCATATCAACATGGGTGTGTACACTCCTCATAGCCACATTAAGATTTGAAGGTTGTCAGTGTAATCAGATTCTATTGCTCATACATGCACTGCTGATGATGAAATCTGCAAATCAGAGGTCAGGCATTAACTATTGACATCTGTCCTCATATCATCCCAGGTATGTGTCAGACAAATACATAGGGGCTGTGAGCAACAGAGCAAACATAACTGCCACACATATACATATTCAGCAATGGTGTGTACACTCATGAGGTATAGTGCACAGTAAATGTCAGGGTGCTGTACAGATGCACAGTAATACTGTGTACATGGGTGCAGTGCATTCCAGGGGAAGGGAATAACCTACTAACACAACTCATGCATCACAGATATGTATAATGCTGGTAACAAGGATTGAGTATAGCTGCAGTGCATGCTGTTGAGTGCCATATGTCATGCATGTTGACTGTTGGAGAATGAGAGGTCTGTGTATTATCTTTGTGCCACCTCATCTGTAAGAGTGTGCATGTGTGTGTGTGTGTGTGTGTGTGTGTGTGTGTGTGTGTGTGTGTGTGTGTGTGTGTGTGTGTGTGTGAATGTTTAGAGGTAAGCAATAATGTAGGGGTCTTAAATTACATTTTTGTGCTTTCCCTTCACAGTTGGCGAGGTGGGTCAGGGTCCCTCCTGCAGGCAAACCGATGTTAGTGTCCATACAGACTCTGACAATGATGATAGGTATGGTGAAGGCACAGGCAGGGTTGTTAGGGGCTGAAGCTGTGCCATCGGTTGACATCCCACTTTTATCCATCCCATCCTTGCACACAGTCACAATGCCTAAAAATACCCCATCACCACTGGCCATAGATGAGGGACAGTTGCCGGGTGGTGGCATGGGACAGGGCAGTGTGGTGACTATGGCAAGTGTGTCTGTACACAGCAGCCATAGCTGGATGACCGGCGAGGTACCACACAGGCAGGTGTACAGGGGTGCTCGTAGGAGGGCTGCTGGCCATCATGCCCCTGACAGAAGTGCCACAGCAGGTATCACCAGATGCATGTTTTGGGCCATCATGGAGGCACAGGCATGTATGGAACATTACACCAGACAGAGTCTGAGGCTGTAGAGGGCTACTCATTCTGCTGTACTTGAAAACATCCATGATCTTGAAGGTACCCACCGTTATTTTGCAGAGGTCCTGGATAGACGGTTGGGTGAGATGGTGGGAATCTTCAACCATGTGGTGTCTGTGTTAGAGCATATGGTAGGAGTAGGGTGTCAACCACATGGACATAGGCCAGCAACACCAACAGGTGGAGGTCTACGTGGACATGCAACAAGTCACAGTCACTCCCATAATGGCAGTACCAGCACCAGCACTGCAGGGGAGGTGCTGTCCATACCACAATGCAGCCTGTCATGTGCACATGGTCCTGACTGGTCCCAACAGGGACACGGATCCAGCAGACATTATGAGGGGAGAGTAACGTATCTGGGTTTCTACCTAGTAGTGCCCGTAGAACCCCTGGCAGGCACAGTTCCCATGTCCATGGCCAGTCACAGTGCACTGTACACCCTGCCATGTATGGTCTGCAGCTGTCCAACAAACCCCTGTATAGGGGAGCCACATGCCAGAACTGTGTGCATACATACATACACACATCACCAACACAGCTAGGGCATCTCCATACCTACACAAACCACATCTGCACAGCCCAATTGATAAAGAACCCCCAACACACACATGATGTCAACCAAATGGCTCAGCCTAGGTCTCTGGCAAACACACAACACACCCTGTGCATATGATGATACCTGTGCCACATCCCTGTCATCCACACCATCCATGCAGGGACATGCTAATATGGTTCTGATGCACAGGATGAATGTACTAAGGTTTAGCAATGTAATGCTGTTTAACATGTTTTCAGCTGGAATGTTTAATGCTTACATGTCAGAGTGTGTAGCTGTCCAGCCATGATGCATTATAGCTGTTATTAACACTGACTGATTGTGGTCTCCATAATGTATTCAGTTTGTGTTGTAGGTGTCTATGTGTCAGCAGGATGTTGGTCTGCTGTCATTTCCTACATGGGGTATGGCACTGTGGTGACACACTGACTGTGTCATATCCTGGGCATACCTGAACATAATTAACAGGTCTTTATAACAGTTCCTGCATGTGCCACATGGCTGATAGGTCTGAGGGGTGTATACAGGTGAGTCCATGGTGGCTGATGTCAGCAGCTCTTCTACAGTGGACAGTGGTAAGTGTACTGGGTAGCACACATCAAATGTTTGTGAATAACACACACACACACACACACACACACACACACACACGCACACACACACACACACAGGCTTTGGTGTTGATGCAATATACAGAGAATACTGTACAAATGGATGTACTTAATTTTGCAGTGAACTCATTTTGGCCTATGTAATTCCACCAAGACAAAATAGGCAAAACATCACATCAGTAAATAATCAGTTTGCCAGTTTAATGCATTGATGATGGTACTGGCAGGGTATATGCCCTCTTCCCCAATGTAGTGCAATCCTGGAGTTGGTAAACATAGGTGTGCTGGTGTGGGTGGACAGCAATCCACTTTGGAGGGTGTGGGGTGGTGTAGAACTACACATAGTGTGATCAACAACTACTTAACCTGTTAACATAAACTGTACAGTATAACAGCAGACTAAGCGGGGGATATGCACAATAACCCCAATGAGGGTGGCTGTGCTGACAACAACCACACCCAACTATATATACCAACTCCAATATCACTGTACAGCTGTACAGTGGGGAAGAGGGCATTTATACATCTACTACTAGTTTTGATGGAATGAATTTCCACAATATGATTCCTTTGAAATGTTAGCTTTTACCAGTCAGTTCTCAGACAACTGATCTCCTGGGGCATGTATTTTCTGCAAAATGAAGTAGAGTCCTTCACATACACACACACACACACACACACACACACACTTACTTGGCAACACTGAGAGTAGAACCCCTACCTAGGTATTTATTGCTACTAATGTATTTGGCCTTAATTGCACACCCCACACAGCTTTTAGGATAAGGTGTGTCCCGAGTTTCTTGTTAAGTGAAGAACATCACTAGGCCTTGTACAGTATGGTAATGAGGGATGTACTGGGTGTTAATGAACAACACATAGTATGACATACTGTTATATACACATAGACAAACACATAACAGTCATAAACACATCTGAGAGACCTGGGTTTAGCAGTGCTAACTACCTTGTCAGTGAGTCCATTCTGTTACAGAAAATTTGCACACAGCACATGCATCATGGGGCTGGATAGTGCAATCAGTTACCTGTAAGATTGATGGTGACAGTGGTTCTCATACATTGGACCTTGGGACATGAACTGGGGGTACCATGGTGTAAAGACAGTATACCCAGCACCCACACCCCACATTGGATATTGTACTCACTGAAACCCATGATAATGCTCTGACATACCCACAATCACACATTGGCCAGGATTGCAATACAACCCCTTGTCAATCTAATCAGTGCTACTACAGGGATATGCATTTATTGCACATGCCACAGGGATAGTAGGGTGATGGTTTGTCATGGCTCTCCTAATAACAGCAACATCACTATCCCTTATAATGTATAGTAAGGTTTATTGTATTTGGTGAATGTGGCCTCAGAATGCTGTCTCCTACTAATATACACATGCACACACATACACACACTTGCCAGGACTCAGAGGGTAACCCATGCCTGTCTACCCATTAGTAGAACAGTGTTATGCTGGTATGGCAAGCTCCAGGTAGCCCATAGGGTGAAGAGTATAACAAGATACATTTAATGTCAATTACAGCAGCAGCAGCCATTGCTAAGTATGGCAATGGGGGTGTAGTGGGTGAAAAGACCCTCAAGGTATTATCAACTACAAGTTTACAAACAAACAGACACTGTTATTCTCAGTAATGCACACTGACACATTTGTCAGTACTGGGGTCCATAGCTGCAGGTGTTCCTAGGTGTGTACCAGGCTAATGTACGTGGAGAGATGAGAAGAGTAGGGGATGTGGGTACACTGGTATCATGCCACCTGACATTTGTCAGTAGGCCATCTATCAACTGATGCCACTTGAGTGATCCCCAGGGTGACAGTTAAGTGCAACATTCAGTCATCTGGTTTTCTCTTGCTGAGGGCCAGTGAGGTACTCCAATTGACATGTATGCAACATATATTACATAACATGGCCAGTGTCTGGGTTAGAGATCTGTACCCAAGCATGCTCTGTTGATTGTGGTAGTCTAGTTGGGGTATCCATGGCATGTGGTGCATACAGGGTGGGCTTTCCTAGCTGTGGCATTCATAACACAGTTGAGCAGACATGTCAGTATCAGTCAAGCATAGATTGCATGTAAGCAGCCAAGATAGATATCAAACAAATAAGTCCTGAAGAATTAGAAGCAGTTATCAGCCAGAAAATCTTTTATTGATATAAAATCCTTAACGCTGAAAATGTACAAGGTGTTTTCGTCCGAGTGTCACCCAGATTTCTCCAGAAATCAAAACAATTGACACAAAATTAATTGCTCTTATATACCCTATACTTAATTTAACAATTAAGCTAATAAACTTATAAAGTAACTAAATAACTAATTATTAGTAACTGAAGTGTAGAAAATACATAGAAAAAAGACATTTACCCAACTTGTCATTATTGGAACCATGTATGAAGATGCATAAATATTTAAACCCACAGCATTGTTGTATGTAAAAAAATATATATATGTATATATATATATATATATATATATATATATATATATATATATATATATATATATTGTATAAAAATAACATGTATAATACAATTAAAACAACACCAATACCAATATGATATAATAAATATAAATTTAAAAACATAATAAATAGATGCAATATAATATTTTATAATTTGACTGATTTCAATTTAAGAAGTGGTAAAATAGAAATGGAATCATTGAGTCCTGGGGTTCTATTGGCTTCCAATTTAATTTGCCAAAGAGTTTCTCTATGTTCTAGTTTAATTTCCCAAGGACCCCCTAATGTCTTTAGAAACCATTTCAATAACATAAAAATGAAACTGAGCAGTATTACACATTAAAGTATGCATGTAAAGTGCATTTGTTTTGTTTTTCTTATTAACATCATTAATGTGTTCATAAATCCTACGTTTTAAGTTACGCTCAGTTTTACCCATGTAAAATGCATCACAACATTTACATAAAACAATGTAAACCAGCCCTTGCGAATTACAGTTACAATGATTATTAGTACTGATAGTTATCCCTCTAGCTTGTAAAAATAATTCTTCACCTTGTAATATGTATTTACATTGGTTGGAGGCTCTACATTTGTAAGTCCCTTGTCTTCTTAATGGAAAATATTCAGATTAGCAGCTTGTTCCAATGCATTTTTTAATATTTTGTCCCTTCTTGTATACAACCTGAAGGGGTTTGTTTCTGAACACTTCTAAGTCAGTGAACTCTGAAAATCTCTTCCATTCTTTGTCCAGAATGGCCTTAATGTGATGTGCATTATTACTAAAATTAGTAACAAAAGCTCTACTATAATTAACCTGACCATTATTTTGTGTGGGACCTAGTGACTGAGGGCACAGACCTTTACTAAGTACTGGTGAAAAACTATCATGTCTCCCTGAAATAACTTCTTATTGTATTTCAAGAATAAGGTCTAAAGGGTATCCCCTGTCTTTGAACATTTCCTGTAAGATATGACATTCAGTAATGAAATCTTGATCCTGTGATGTCATGTGACTAACATGGACATATTGTCCTTTAATTATACTCTTTTTTTGATACATAAGATGATTACTATCATAGCTAATATAAGTATTAGAAAATGTAGGCTTCTGGTAAACTACAGATTTAAAACCATTATCTATACAAGATACAGTTACATCTAAATAGTTAAAGGATACTGTTGAAGTATGCTGAGTAAACTGAAGAAAATTAGTAGTTTGTTTCAAATATGTCAAGCCAAGATGGATACCTGACATCTACACATCTGTACAGAGGATAGACAGAAATCAGCTAGCCAACAGGTTATGCATTAGGATGAATGTTTTGACAGATAGACACCTGACACTGATAGGTATGCCATTACTACATGACAGCAGCCCTCAATGACATGTCATATACACATAGTAGTCTACAATTAATATCCACATATCAGATCAATATCCAGTAGCAAATACTTAATAACATACAGCTCACACACCAAGAACATGATAGTCAGTACTCAGAATCCAGCTTTGCATGCAGGGGTGTATGGTTTCAGTACTACAATCTGAAATCTACTCTTACTTGGGAAAGCACTGTTAACAGTAGTAAAGTAAGGATACAATACAAGCAAGTGTGACTGCATCTAACCTGGGATACTACCCATGTATGAAACACATACAAAGAGAAAAGATTGTTGTACTAGGCATATATACCCAGGTGTCCCATACATTATATTCACACCCCTTGCTACTGTAATGACAGCACATAGAAGCATGTTATGTACATGGAATTAAATACACTTATTAAATATGTCATTATCCAGCTATTTTATCAGACTGGAATGTGATCACTGGTTAAAGGGCTAAGCTATGCTTAGCAGGAGTAAGCACTGCTAAAATATAAACGCTAAGCAGATTTGCGCACTGGTAAGCAAAGCCCACACTGTATAAGCGCCTGTTCATTTAACCGTACGTTAACACTGCTTACCATCATGCAAACCTGCACAAACCCCTTAAAGCTGCTCAAAACTGCCTTAATCACTCTGTATCCAACAGTCCTTCTTCTGCCTAGCAATAAAATAAACAGCCCTCATAGGTTTTGAGCTCAGGACCCTATACACTTTATTTCACAGCAGTTAACCACTAAGCCATCTGAGCTGTGATGATGTCTGTTGTTTTTTTCAAATATATCATTCAGTACACATACAGAATAGTAGTGAACCGCTTTGACTACTACAATTGTTTAGTACTTGTAAGTAAAAATAGTGTTGAATCAGTCATGTTTTTATATCTAAATATACACATATCAGATAAATATGGTTGGATACATCTGGGAAGTTATATACACATAAAAAGGATATGGATATATATATATATATATATATATATATATATATATATATATATATATATATATATATATATACATATGTAGATATAGGTATACATGTACATACACACATGTGTGTATATATATATATATATATATGTTCATTGACAGCATGATACATGTATTCTGTGGAGTTAGTGGCATCTGCCCATACAGGGCATGTGTATAAGGCATGGTATTCCCTTTGTGGGTTACATTTACAGACTCTACAGTTGTTGCAGGTGTCCAGTGTGGAACATAACAAAAGGGTCATTGTAAGTATATATTTGCCTACTGCGGGGATGGAACAGGGTGCCTTGTTCTTTTATTTACACATCACAGTACTTTTTGATGTCAGTGGCACTGTTGTGATCAACAGGCATGTAGTCCACTGCAATCACACTGTGGTTACTATCTGTGATGCAATATGCAGGAAATTATCAATATAGTGGTTGTTGCCTAGCCAAGTGTGTTTGTGTATGAGACATGGGTGGAGAGTGTTCTCTGAGTAATGGAAGGGTTGTCTATATTGTTCACCAATCCATAATATCACATGTAGGGCTATGGATTGTCTACACCAGCCTCTCTGGTGTTTGACATCTGTTGGCCTTGTAAGGCGGACATTGTGACATATACTAGGTCCTCAACATAATAATTTAACATAACCCACCCCACAATGGATCCTGTTATTACACAATCACAGCAACCTCCACACAGAATACTGATGACACACACACACACACACACACACACACACACACACACACACACACACACACACACACACACACACACACACACATTGCCAGTACTGAAATTCAAACCCCTACCTAGCTATGTATTGTTCCTATAGTGTACCACATTTATCGCACATGCCACGGAGATTATAAGATGGATGTTTTCCCAAGGTACTTCTAAGGTGAGGAACATCACCAGCCCTTGTAAATACTGCCATTGGGTGATGTAGTGGGTGAGAGATCCCAAAAATAATTTTACCCTAAACACACATTTACATTTGCCAGGGGTGAGGTTGAAATCTCTATCTAACAATGTTTATGGACCAGTATGTTACACATTTACCACATGGACCACTGACCTGACATGGTTTAGGGTTGGCAACAGATACTTCTAAGGTGGATGATATCTGCAGGACTGCTAAAGTCAGGCTCTGAGATGTTTACTGGGTCTAAATGGGGCCAAAATCTTTGCGGTACACACACAAACACTTGCCGCAGATGAGATTCAAACCATACCTGTGTAATTATTGCTACTACATTGTTCTAGATTTAGGGCATGCACCATGGAGCATACATGTTGGAGAGCTCTCCACAGGTACATTTGTAAGTGACTAACATCAGCAGCAGTGCTAAAGGAGGGGTAAGGAGAGAGTAGTAAGTGTGAATGTCCATAATATCAGATATTATCAAGGACACACAAACTTGCTCCAACAAACACACACAGTTTCACAGTTGTCATCTCAGGGATTATAACTCCTATCTAACTAGTATGCTACACTACAGCATTAAACAGTTATCACAAGCACCACAGAGCTTACGGGGCTGGCACTTGTCCAAAGGGTTATTTCAAGGTGACTGACATCAGAAGGCTTGCTAAAGTAGGGCAATGGGAGGTGGAGTGACTGTGAATGGCATCACACACACACACACACACACACACACACACACACACACACACACACACACACACACACACACACACACATTGTCCAAAGAGTTATTTCAAGGTGACTGACATCAATAGGCTTGCTAAAGTAGGGCAATGGAAGGTGTAGTAACTGCAAATAGACTCAAAATCATTCATTTCCACACACACACACACACACACACACACACACACACACACACACACACACACACACACACACACACACACACACAGTTTCCATGTTTGGGATTAGAACTGTTACCTAACTAGTATGTTACACTTTAGCATTACGCAGTTATCACAAGCACCACAGAGCCTATGGGGCTAACCTTTGTCCAAAGGGTTATTTCAAGGTGACTGACATCAGCAGGTATGCTAAAGTAGGACAATGGAAGGTGTAGTGACTATGAATGACCTCAAAATCATTCATCTCCACACACACAGAGTTTCACAGTTGCCATGTCTGGGATTAGAACTTCTATTTAACTAGAATGTTACACTATAGCATTATGCAGTTATCGCAAGTGTCACAGAGCTTATAGGGCTGAGACTTGGCCAGAGGGTTATTTAGAGGGGACTGACATCAGCAGGAGTGCTAACATGCGCAATGGGAAGTGCAGTGTGTGTAAATGGGCCATAAAATATTCCTCTGGAAACACACACACAACACTCAGTCACACACAACTTTACATTTGACAGGACTGGGTATACAAATGCTAGATGAATACTGATTTGTACTATCATGTTACACAGTTATCACAAGCACCACAGACACTATAGGGCTGGGGCTACCAAAAGCAATGTCTACAGTGATTGACATCAGCAGCACAACATGTGATATTGGCCAATCGGATGTGTGGTGGGTGGGACAGGTCTCATGATGGAAATCTCTCTGCCAGTGTCTGTATCTCTCTTCCCCACATCTCTGTGTGTGTATGTTTGACATATTATAGTGTGTTGGCCTAGGATATGTGTGAGTTTTCCTATCCAATGTGTGTGCAAAGCATGAATGGTATACAATGTGGTGTGTGTGTGCACAGACATCTGTGACTGACAGATATGTATAGTCGGTTGTTGCTGTCAGACATGGGCTTCATTTCTCATGCCCAGTATGACCTTCTGTACTGAGTGTGTGAATCCATTCCAGGTAGGTTGTACTCCAGTCCAAGATTTGGTGTTCTACACATGCAGCTAGCAACCTGTTTCTGCAGGATATCTGTAGATAGGTTGGCAATATGGAGTCACAATGGGTGAAAGATAGTGGGATACTGTAACTATTATGTCTGTGCTACTTGTGTTACATGGTTGATGTTAGCAGAGATATTCAGACATATGTACTGTTTTACACTGTGATGTATTATGTCATCAACTACTGACGGATATACGTATTTGCTCACAATTAATTCCTGGGAAATACAAGATGAATGAAGCAGTGTCCAGTATTGTGGTCTGCAGCCTACATATTCTTGCACACTCATGCAATTCTGGAGTGGTAGCTGCAGACACTTGCTGATGGGTCTGTGTAAATGGTCCAGCACCTTGGTACTGTGGTGGCTGAGGATCCCCTGCTTGTATATATATCGACATAACAAAATGGCCATATCCTGCTGTGGCCATACTTCTCAGCTGTATAGATTCACCCAGGTTACCCAGAGGCAGGGGTCATATATCTGGTCAGTTCCCCTTCACATTATGATTTATGAGCAGGTTTGTAGCCACCCATTACTGAGTTTGCAGGCAGGGATAGTATGGGCACACATCAGAGTTTCAAACTTCACACACTCCACGACGTCCATGCTTCTACACCCCCCACTCTGTTATTCTATCCTCTTCCTAACATTATGCGAGCGATATCTGAGAAGTAACCCTATAGTTGTCCCTTCATCCCAGCAATATTTAGGGATTGGTCCACAGTTCATGCGGTAGGACATGGTGGGCATGCTACTGGGATTTGTCAAACATGGCCTTGCATTTGTGTTCTGTGGACTGTGTTATGTTGTTAGTTGGCACCCCGTGAGATAACATATATTGGCAGTATGGGTGAGGCACAGGCCTTTGACAGAGGACTGTAGGGCATTTGGTAGTGATGCAGGCCATCTGTAGCAGGCCAGTGCATTCTGTCACTCTTACATTCCCAGGCTGTAAGCCACTGGATTTCCCTGGGGTGACAGGGTAAGTGTGTGAGGTGTTGATGACAATAGTTCCTGTCCATATTAATCCATTGGTCTGGATGTTGGCGGGGTGCTGCTTACAGCTAGGGACACACCTGCATGGGACACCTCTTCAGCATGCTGCATTCAGTGGGTATTCCCATACAGAAGTGGTGGTCATACTGTACTCATTCCCAACAGCAGGGATATGACCTGTGATAAACCTGTGGCTGATGGTGGGGTGACCTGAGTGCATGTGTGATATGGAAGCTTCTTGCCCTGACTCACAGATATACCTGGGACATTCCCCTTATGTTGCCTTGTGTGAGGAAACAGGGAGTCTCTCATTACTTCATAACTGTGCCTTTTGTGGTCTGCCAGTGATTGGCCAGACTACATCAGTATTCCATACTACACAGACAACTAATGTGCTGCTAACCTGTATGTACAATTCCAAAGGTGTGTGCAGTTGACAGTTACATTTTATGTACTCTGTCTAGGGTAATTCCACCTGTGTGTATGTCCGGGCCCACTTTCATGTCATGTCCATCTTTCAGACGGTGACAGATATTGACATCTGAACAGTGAGTATGGATGACTGCTAACATGGGTATTGCTGAGATGCATTGTGGTTGGCACTGCAGTTGTCAGAACATGGCCCTGTTAACCACAGTACTGCCCATAGGCTACTGAGAATAACCTTCATGCCTACATGCTGTCCACTTCCACACAATATAGAACACACAACAACCTAACACACAGACCCCTGCATATTGTACACATGCAATAATCTATCCTGTAAATTGGGCCAGCTCATGTAATCTGTGCTCCACTGTTATTAAACCCACACATACATGTTACTGCATTTATACATAGGATTGTGGGGGAGGGGGGCACTCCTGACAACTGTAAACATTTGCTATGACTGTACTGGTAATTCAGGTACTCTGTTGGCTTCCATTTCATTTTGTATTCTAACCTATCATGCAGACTAGAGGCATGTCAGTAGAGTACAGATCTTAGGTTTTATTGACTTACATTTCAGTTTCAGATTTCTTTCCCTTCAGAACTAACATACAACTGCCAGACCTGTTGTAGTCTGTGTAGGTCTGGAGGGGGGCTGTTCACCATTGCCATCAATTGGAGGCCTTAGTACAGCCTTTCTTTATGGTCATTTACACCTGTCCTGCTGGCTGAGGCTGGTGTTGGGTTGAGCCTCACTGATATGCATGTGTGTGTCCTATGGACACATATTTGAGCCACCACATGTACTGCAGTGGGATTTGTCACCTTGTCTAGTACTGCTTACTTTGTTGATACCAGTATTTGTTATGGATTTCATGCTACCCATATAGGTGTCCACTATCTGCTGCCATCCCATTCAGCCACACGATTCCCTTGCATGCTCACATCCATACCATAGATACAACTAGCAGAACATACTACTCCATTCAGCAATTGATAGGAGGAGTGACTTACCTTGTGGCTGTGCCAGTATTGTGGATGGTGCTGGAAGGCTGACTATGTTGGATGCACATAGTACACTCCCTATACATGGTTAAGCACAGGTAGTGTCATGTTTGGCATCCCTTTTACTATATGTGCGAGTGAGAGAGAGGTGTCATTCCCTGGGTACCCACTGTGTCAATGTATGTGCTATGCGTTGTCTCTTTGCCAAGGCTTGGGCATACTGGGCACATCTCCTAATGCCAACATGGGATGGCTCAGGTAGTTCCTCCTCCAAGTTCCTCTGTTCCTGTGATGGCCTTGACAATGGTGGGAGACTGTATAGTCTTGCCAGTGCTGTTCCTCCTGCAGCTGTTTCCACAGGATCATATTGTGTAGCATGGCACATATAATGAACGTTTGTGTGCATGTAGCTGGAGAGTACTGCAAGGCTGCACTGGATATGTCCAGGCAGTGGAACTGTGACTTGAGCATCCCAAACACACACTCTGTTATGATTCTGGTTTGTGTTTGCGCCTCATTATGGAGTTCTTGTTTGGGTGTGTGTGCATTTCTGATGGGTGTCATCAGCCATGGCTCCAGTGCATAACCAGCATCCCCCACTAGGTGGCCATATGGGATGTCCCCAGTGGCAAATTTCTGGTACAGCTGTGTCATATCCCAGATGTGGGAGTTGTGATACCTTCCAGGGCTGCCACCACACACATTCATGTTAATGCCCTGGGCATTGCACATGACCTGGTAGATGATGGAGGGGAAGCCCTTGTGGTTTATGTAGACCCTACCCCGCTCACCGGGTGGTGCTTTGATGTGTATGTGCGTGCAGTCTATAGCACCCACTACCTCAGGGTATTCTACTATTTGGTGGAAGAGGCACATATTGCTGGTCAATGCCTCATGGGTGTTGAGGAAATATATGTGCTCACCGGCATGTGCTGACATGCCATCCAGGAACTGGTGGAGTACCCTGGATGCTGATGCCTGTGAGATCCCCATGATATCCCCAGTTAGCCTTTGGAAGGTACCTGTGGCCGGTATTCTTAACCCTACATATACCTTGGTATCCACTGGGATGGGTTCCACTTTGTTGGTTCTGTGTGTGAGGTGTGGCCGGCACAGCTCAACAATTTGCTGTAGGAGGTCCCTGTCCACTCTATAGTGCTCCACTATCTCCAGCTCATGTAAGCCCTGGTAGGTTACCCTGGGTCTGTACACTCTTCTCCTTCTCCTCACTGTGGGTTGGTCATCAACATTGTCATCCTCACCACCCTCAGCCTCTTCCGCATGTTGATTTATGAGAGAAAATGCAGTCCCTATCATTTTGTTAGTTTTGTCAGGTCAAATTTCCCCATCTGTGTACTCCGGTGGTGTAGAGTTTGAGGGGAAAAAAACAGAGTGAAAGGTGTTTGCATAGTTTATAGTAGTGTGCTGGGCTGCTGCCTGTGTAATTGGCTGATTCTGATACATTTCACCTGCCAGCTATGCTAGTTCTCCTTGATTGCCTTCCTACTGCTGTTTTCCCTTCCCATTGCCTTCCCGTTTAAGCCCCAAGGCACACCATGCATACCCAGTGCTCAGATGTGAACAGAGCTGCTATTGCCTGTGTTTTTTTTTTTTTAAACCCGGTGCACAGCGCGCACACCAGTTTAGGCAATGTAAACACTGCTAGGCAGCCTCAGACACCCCCCCCCCTTCCTTAGCTGTGCTTAACTAAAGGCAAACATGGGCCACAGAGCTCTAATAAGCTTACAGCATGCATGCCACTCTCCCTTATGAGGTCACATTGTTGGGTGCAAGCTAACACTGAGAAGAAATCTGTAATTCAGTATCAGTCCCCTCATTTGCATAAACCAGAATGCTAATTCATAGTTACCACACTCACACTGAGCCTTCCCCCTTAGCAACCACTAATCCCTGGTATTGTTGTCTTATGCATGCCATTGACTATCATGGCAAAATGCTGATTTGGGTTTAAAAGCTTATTTCCAACTTTTTACTTATTTTTGGGCCGATCCCATTTGCGCACCACTGCCCTACTCTTAAACGGCCGAAATCAGCCAAAAAATAAATAAAACTTATTTTTTATAATTTTGCAACTATTTCCCATGCCAATGGCCACATATTTGGCCATTGGCATGCCTACTACATTGAATACATGCTTTCTTTGGAGCTGTATTGCCTCTGTTTTGTAATTTTCAGAATTGTATTCGGTTAGTAACCGAATACATTTCTGTAGGTTACACTATTCCTGCACAGACGCCTGCCTGCTTCCTGGATCACTAATTCACCTCATTTGCATGGTTTTCACCAGCAAATGGGGTAATTAGTATATATTAGTGGTGTCCATGCAGGAATAGTGTAGGAGTGCTCCTGCACGCCCCGGTAGCTTGTTCCTGGATCTCTCGTCAGCCATATTGCATGCAGCAGCTCTTGCACTATTCCTGCACACCGTGCAGAGCTTGCTGAATCCTGGAGTTAGCATTGTTATAAATGATTGTTTTAGGAAACCTGTATCATACTTGAACATATATGTTTAGTAATCTAGTAAATAGTTACAACTAATGTTCTAAAAAATATCTTGAATTATTTATTTATGTTAAACAGTTACTGTTGTTTTTTGATATGCTGTATTACCAAAGCACATATTCCTTCTCTTGCTATTTGTCATGATGTATAGTGCTGGAATCTCTCTCCAACAACTTCTCTCCCTCCATAAATTAACTGACTTAATAACATGCATTCCAGTTACTGAACTATATTGATGGAAAATTATAAATTCACAAGTAAATATCTGAATAGCTAGAGTGATTACACAACAGACATACAGCATCCAAAAAAAATTTATTCATTCAGAATCTGTGGGCCTTACTAATTCCAATTATTTAAATTTGTGTTAGAGTTACTGTGGAGAATTAATTGTATTCATGATGTTATCATCTGAGGTAGTTTTCACAGCTCATTTGCATAGCAGGCTACATTTTTTAGATACTGTAATAATACATTTTTTAGATGCTAGACCCATTCAGATTGTGCGTCTTACTGCAAAAAGCCTGAAATTTGCCATTCAATACCATCCATTAAAAAAGAAAGTCTGCAAACTTGCCAATAAACCCATTGTAACTGTCTTTTAGTAATAACATAATAAAAGTACTATAATTTTGCTTAGTGTTACTCCTACAGAAGACTTCATTATCAGACCTTGCAGGAAAATGACAAAGACTGCCAGAAAGGCTTACAGTTAAATGTGTAAGCTATTTTACAACCTTTTGTCACACTATGGAATGGGATAATTTTGTGATAAAATTTGATTTAGAATTAAATTCCATAATTGAAATCAACACACAGATAACACTTCACATAAATGAGACCTCTCAACCCCTTAGCACCAGAAATCTGGACAAAGCCAAAAATAACAGGGGGACAAAGTCCCCGAAATAGGGACAGATTATAAGTATAACCTTATAAACTTAGAAAGTTGATAGAATAATTATATTTGTATTAGCATGCATTTCTGAAGAATATGGAGTCTGAAGCTCAATGTCTGCCATTTTTAGTGACTTTGAGACTCAGTTATTTGCCAGAAAACCACAAATTCTATGAGGAACAGACCAAAAATATGAGGCAAAATCAGGACATTCTACAAAAACCTGCACAGTTGAGAGATTTGCTCCTAGTCCAAATCATTCATCAAAAAATGTATGCTTATAAGACAGGATTTTTTATATACATTTTTTTCTCTCTTAGCAAGGTCCACTTCATATCATGGAAACTCAGACATGCAAGACCAGAAGCTCTAAGGCTGATAATCTGTGTTTTGAAAGTAGTTGAGAGAGGACATGGTAGACATATAGCATTCACTGGAAATTTGAAGTGCATTCATTTTATTTTCTTTGATGACTAGGTGAATGGACTTTTCCCATGGGATATTCTCAGCCATGAAGTGAGTGCATGTATAATGATACTTATATAAATGCATTTGGTGCTTACAAAAAGATAATTAAAATCATACTTTTCTTAAACGAATAACATCTAACTGCAAACACTGTAGCATTTTGATACATAGCTTAAGCAAATGTACATATTTTAAAGTATTGGCAGCATTTGCAAAAGTGCAGCTTCGTGGACTGATAAATTGAATAAAGCTGCAAAGCAAAACATAGAAAAGAAAATCCCTGATCTACCCATTATCAAGGAAATATTTGCATTTAGCAGGAGCTGTCAAATGTTCCCATAATTTCAGTATGAACCTGAGTGGTTATTATTTTGCTAAATGGACTTAAGGAAACAGTTCTAGAGTTTATGTGCAAGTTTGCTAAAGTACAGCTCAGTTAGGTGCAAAGAATATGGTGAACAGTCAAGAAGGAATGCCCTGGGAAGAATAGAATGAAACACATTGGGTGACAATATGT